>NW_008617556.1:0-30826 GCF_000691845.1 Merops nubicus | reverse complement strand
GCAGAGGGAAGGGCGGGAGGGAGGGAGATGCTTTGGGCTTCAAACTGATACCCCAGCTCTTGGCAGATATGCAGAGGTCATATTACAAATACTCCAGCGGGGGATGCATGCGTAATAGATTGAACATAGGTTGGTTTATAAGCAGTTCTCCAGCCCAGGACATACTTGTAAAATGCACCTTTGGATTCTAGCAAAATGAGGACGCCTGGATCTCTGAATGGAGAGGATCTTTAAAAGAAGAAACCACAGGCTAGGTTGTTATTTTCATCGGCTCTGGGAAATGTGTAGGAGTCAGAGGTGTCAAGTCATCCTGACGGTATTTAGCTGCAGTAGATCAGATTTCTTGCATGTTTCGAAGCAACTGGATGGGACAAAATCATTACTGTGTGAAAGGCAGAACTGGACTGCAGGCACTTCATAGTCAATGGGATTCTCGTATTCATTTTGCTAGTTCTCAGCATAGCATGAAGTGCTCCTTGCACTGCAGCAGTCTGTCTCTGCTGATGTTTACTCCATCACTTCTCATGGGTTATAAAGAGACTCAAGTTTTTAACAAACTAATTTCCGTCATCTGCCCAGTGAGACCAGCAAGGGTAGACACGAGGCACAGTCATTCAAGGCTTCAGGGACAAATAACTTCAAGGATTCCCATTATTTATTTATTTTTTTTTGATGGATTTTCATTAAACAGTGGGACTCTGCAACGAGAGGAATTTGTTTCCTTGATAGGACTGCAGAATGTGGAGTGTCATTTGAATACTCAAGTTTAGGTGATTGAGAATTATCCCTCTTGGGCAAAATGAAATGCATAGGATTTTGGGATCTAAGGCAGCCTGTGGGTGAGCAGGCATTTGTCAGGTTGGCCATTACAGAG
Source organism: Merops nubicus (assembly GCF_000691845.1). Lineage (NCBI taxonomy): Eukaryota > Metazoa > Chordata > Aves > Coraciiformes > Meropidae > Merops > Merops nubicus. The sequence continues at coordinate 29,952 of NW_008617556.1, read as the reverse complement.
GTATGCCTTTGGGCACTGCTGAGTTGCCCAGAAGCACCAAACTAGTACAGGTTTTTAAAGAGGTTGAAATATGATTTGCATTTGGTTGTGGAAAACTTAATGAAATAAGGACTGTGAGGAGTCTTTCAAAATTCTTCCTTTAAGATCATGTTAACAAATGAAGGCTCAGATCAGCAGAAGAAACAGTTATTATTGAACCTGAGACCTTGTTTGCTGAGTGGTGTGTGTTTTCAGAGTCATGCAAAATAATAGCATATGCAATTCTTTTCATTATGCCTTTTTAAATTCAGGTTAATATCTCCTACTCTAGCCTTATCAAATGCATTAAAGGTCCTTTACCTATAGTCTAGTGGTATTTAAGCATACTTTAGGAAATGCTCAGGAAATGTTTCCTCTGATGTTTACTCATCACTCCTTTACTCAAATAGGTTAATGTTTTCCACGGATTTGACTATAATTTTCTTTTGGCCTTTTCCAACTTATTTATTACAGTCCCATCCCAATCCAGAACATAATAAACCCACAAATACACCCTTAGCTTTTATGTTCATATTTACACGGACACCTCTACTCCTAGTCTCGAAATCATGACACTGCACGTGGAAAAATTCATGTCTCAGGCAAGTGAGATAGCTGTCATAAAAGGGTATATTTTCCATTAAGCCAGCAAAGAACTGATTTGGTAACAAGGGATAATGCCAAATCCTAAGTGTTTAGGATCATGTTTAATTCTTTTTGATGTCAGTGGAACTTTAATATGAGTTTAATGGCAGGAAAAAATTAGGTAGTTTATGTTGGCTGCCGGGAGATAGCCAAAACTCCCAAGTATATTCATTTTTGTCTGTCTTTTGCATGTGTGATGTGTTTATCATCCTCATGCAAACCTTATTTCAGTGCCCTGTGATAAAAAAAGTGGTTTGTGACTCAGACTGTAAAATCGACAGAGGATCAAAGGCAAGCAGAAAGTTTTCTTCACCTGGGAAGTAGAGTTGTAAGCTCAGAAAACATGCACTTTTTTAAATCTAGAGAAATAATAGTGAGTTCATTCTGCTGTCATTTACTTGCTGTGATGTTATTTGACTGGCAATGGCCTTATAGCATGGTTTTGAAGTCATTATGGTCTTATTGGCTGCTGCAGCTCCACAGGAAAGCTTAGTTCAATAAAGTTGAATGGATGTCAATATGGGCCTATTCCAAAGCCCACTGAAATCAATTGGAATATTTCTGCAGACTTTGATGAGTTTTGGACCAGACTTTCGTTGTAGGATTTGGCACAGTATAATCAATCCCAAGGGAAGTGGTTTAATATAGCAGGGTGTATTTGGCAAGAAGCAGAACATAACTTTCCTGTGTACTTCGGTATATTTTTAAGTTCAAAACAGCCAACCATGCTGGCTGCAGCATCAGTTTTTTTTATTGTATGAGTATCCATTCAAAACTCCTTCTGTAACTCACTAAAATGAAGGGGTTGATATTTGCTGCATTTATTTGAGTTCCGGTCATATTTATATAGTTGGTTAAACTTAACCTTGCCAACCTTTAAGCTGTACTGAAGTCATTGGACTATTCATGTGCCTAGAGGTAAAAATGATTGCAGAATGGTTTTAGATGGGTCTCTGAAGCATGTGTGCATATTTTAATTGTGAACATTTTATTATCTGGAAGCTGTGGCTGGGCATTGCTGTCAGAGTTTAAGAGTACCTAATGTATTACAAGCTGGACACCTAGTCTCTTCAGGTCAGATTTACAGAGAGAGACTTTCTGGTTTAGCTATGCAAACAGAGTTCAAAAAGTACTTACAAAATCCACATGCTTAAAGGTTTTTATATCAACATAACACATTCCAATCCAGTAAAACAGAATTAAGGTTTATACCTTCTCAGAGGAGACAGCATTTTGACTCTGACTTAAAATTATCTTGGATCAGAAAAGGTCAGTTGTAGAAATTGTTTTGAACTGGGCAACTTGTGAGCAAGATAGGTTGAATTGTGGCTTACCTGGTGTGGATGGAAGAGGTTGCTGCCACTCACCAGTACTGTGCTGCTGAGGTGTCCCACTGGTGTGGTAGAACAGCTTGCTTGTCACTCCCGAGCTCATTTCTGTCAGGATAAGTCAGATCAGCAAAGGCCTGCTATTGAAGTTGCCTGATGCTTCTGGCATCTTTCCAGCAATTAAGCTGGCAGAGCTGGAACACTTCCTGCTCTTACTTGTTTTCCCTTGTCCCAGGGGCTGCTGGCCTCATGGCAGGGATGATGGAAGAACTTTGGAGTCAGCTTCTGAATTGCCACGGGGAACAGCCTGGGATGTAAGCATGAACCTCAATCAATGTTAAATCAAAATCAAAGAAAGGGCCAAGGCTGTAGTTCACTCAGGTGGAAGAAAGCTTAAGGGTCTTCAAATCCAAACAGGGATTTGAAGATCATCCAAAACCAGCAGTCTATTCTTGTCCAGCTGAGGGTATGTTACCAATCCATTTACGAGAACTGGACCCTAACCACTAGGGAAATGAAAGTAGTTTCTTGGAATAAATTATCATAGTGATAGCACTGAACCTTGCTGTCCTAGGTCACATAAACATGACACTGTTCCTCCTCATCTCAAGTTTATTCTGTCTTTACACTTGCATTCCAGGTGGAACTTCCACTGCTAGTTTTTAATTGCAATTATCTGAATTGTTTGTAGCAGACAAAAAGGACTTTTATGTTTAGATTGTGTATTTGAGTGTTTTTCCATGCAAATTCCAAGTAACTTCAGATGAAAATATAATAATAAATTACAAAAATTTTCCAGAAATATTCTGGGCATTCCATGAAAACACTGGAAGGTATGATAAAAAATTACACACGTTTCTTTTTAAATAAGTACAAATTCATTTACTCAAACCTTTCGTACTTATTTACTTCCTATATGAGGAACTCTAATCACAGGAACTAAGTATGGTATTATGAAAGAATTTATAGTCATTATTGTGTCAACATTGACTATGTAGCTTCTGACAAACTGTCTATATCTTGTTGTCTTGCATGTATAAAATGAGCTACAGTTCAGCAATGAATTCAGCAAGACCAGGTTAATAATTTGCAGTAAGAGAGGCAGGATTGACTTTTGCCACTTCAAGAGAAAGAATAGCTCTTAAGTACCCCAACTTCTTTGAGGCTATGCAACACCACTGGCCAGCAAGTGGTGAGGCAGTGCAGGACTCGACCAGCTTCCAGTCCTCCCTTGCTCAGCTCTGTCAGTGCGTGGGGTGTGCTGCATCGGTGGTCCAAGTCAGCCAAGGAGGGTGGGGCTCAATGGCTCTGCTTGAGCATTTTTGGGATTTCATCACTGTCAGCAGCCTGCTGCCCATAACAGTTTCCTATTTGTATGTGTCTGGACTCATAGCCATGTGTCTCATTTCAAGCTTTCAGGTAGCCTCACTCAAATTACCAAGATGCTTAAGGTTCAGAGGTTAAGCAAGTTAATATTAGATAGCCACTAGCAACAGGTGAGTTGCTGAGAATACAACTTAAAGTACTGAGTGATAATACTGCCATTTAATTTCTAGTGCTTCAGTTCCATATATTGTTGCTGCCACGCTTTCTTGTAGTTTCTGAGAATATCTTCAGTGCTTATAAATAGCACTGACCTCACTAAGGAAACTGATAAAAAATTTAACATATCATTGTAAAAATACAGCCTCTAAGAATCCATCAGTGCAGTGGACATTAAGGTAATTATTTTCTTTTATTGATGGTCTTTGTCAAAACTGAAAAGGAATTTACATTTTACTGGTAGAGATAATGATGCAATTTATTTGAACTTAAAAACACCCCCAACAAAGGAACAAAGAAAATGACTGGCAGTTAACTATTAAGTCAGTCAACGTGTTTTTCCTGTGACTCAGTCTATTCATTATCATAAAGACTTCTTTTCAGTCCAAATCCCTTTTCCATATCTGAACTCCAGCAAACAGTGTTAAGCCATCAAGTATTTGTGAAATAACATTTTTGAATTCAAAAAGACATATGTAAACTGCAGTGATGTAGTTTTTCTGGGAGTGAGAAATTAGTCAAAAAAAAAAGTGTTTTAAAATGTCATGCTATCTTGCAGTTCCTCAATAAACCTCAGTAGGTTCTTTGGGAGTCTTGGCAGCTTTGCACCCACAGAATTAGTTTTTCGTGTAGGCATGTAGAGTGGGAAAACTGATTTTCTTGCTGGTATCAAAGTCACCAGATAAAACTGACTTCAGGTGATGCAACGATTGCAGTCCTTGTAAACTTATTTCCCACAGCCAGGGAGTGTATTAGTGAACTCGCCTGCTGAAAATCATTAAAACGATAAAAGACCTGGATTTGGAGGGGGGGTGGTTTTTGTAATAGCTGACTGAAGTATAGTCCGAGAGTGGTGGATGATGGGAAGGGACATTCTTCCATGCCAGCTTTTGGCTTTGGCTCAATTCAGAGACTCTGAGCTGATGTCAGTTGTGCCAAACTGTGAGTGTTCCAGCAGGGTCACTCTGGCAAACGGGGGTCTTTGGTCTGTATTGATGACTCTTCTGTGTCCCCTCTCGTTTGTCTGCACACTTGGCCTAACAACCACAGATGGGCTGGCTTAGCACACGGCTTGCAGTTACACCTTGCCCCAGAATTCATGCAAGACCATTTCTGTCACATTCAGGGCAACTTTGTTTGGTAAAAGGGAGACAAAGTTGCTGTCATGTACCCCAGCATGTTACCCTGTGTTGCTGTTTCCAAAGCCACCTGCAGCAGCTACAAAGCAGGAGAGAGAGCTCCCTGCTTTCTGTTTTTCTGCCTCTGTCCTTCTCTCTTGCAAGTCTGAATTAATTAAAAGATCAAAAGCAATATATATTTTTTGATATTGAGGATTCTTTGTCATCTCAGTCTAAAGGAAAAGAACACACATCTTGCAAATTATTCTGATAGGGATCTTACTGGTTCCTCATTACAAATTTTGACAGCTAGTTGTCACCTGCTGCCTGTTTAATACAATTTCTTATGCCACATAGAGTAATGGTGGTTGCAATACCAGATTAATATGTATGTGTGAGTTAAAGCTGCTATGCTGTAAAGTTTTAGGCTATGCTGCTCTCTGAGGAGATCAAGTTGGGAACCCAACTGATGTATGTTTGCGTCACATACAACCCATGTAACAGGTATCTGCTTGCAGAGCACTTTTGCCATTTTGCTAGAGGTTTGCCACCAGGGCATGTGGTAGGCAAGAGGTAAACTCTGGGCAGGCATCATTTCCTGTGAGAGGGACAGGAATTGATTAGAAATTGTTCTCTCTTGAGCTTTGTGCTTGAACGTAAAGCATATATGTCTAGGAAAATAATGATGTTCCCTGGCTTCTTTGTGAGTGGATGTTTAGGTTTGTGCACACATGGACAATAAAGCCTGTTTCTATTCACTATTTTTCTATATTAATGCATAAACCATTTTGCTTTTTCTGGGAAATACGTTCCTTTATTTTCCTGCAGTTATGAATAGTAATTAAGAAGGAAGAGGAAGCACACTTAAGTAGTATTGTTCTTGTCTCTCTCTCTAGATATTTTACATTTTGTAATCAAGGTTTTCTTTAAAGAGATCTTTATTCTGCAAGAATACCTCGCTTCTCCAGTATTTTTTTAGGCAAAATCAGTTAATAGGAGATTTGTGAAACTGGAAATTAATATGTTTATTTTAGTATCAGATGTTGTTCCCTGCAACTTTTCACATGTTGCAAATGTCCACAAAGCATCAATTATGAGCCTGAGCTTGTTCCCATTAAATTGAATGGGAGTTTCACCCTTTGATTTTTAACACATTTCCTTTGGAATTAAATCTCAATTCAGCCTTTCGCCAGCTGGATAACTTTCATCACAAAAGTAATTCAGCAAATGGAATTATTCATGTGCTTGAAACAGAGCATGCACTCAGGGTTTTTTGTAGAAGGCTTCAGAGGCACAATGTCTCACAGAGCACAACTAGAGTTTATAGTCAACAGACTGGAATAGCTGCAGTCTGAATGGCACTTCCTCTGCTGCAGTGTGAACTGAGCTCTTGTGTTCCTCTGCAACAGTTCAGAAGAACATAACCCTCTCCTAACTCCTGCCTCTTCATCTTCCAAGTTCCTGGATGAACTGATGCCTGGTTCTAAATTGCTTTAATCTCCCTCAGTTTTCCTCTGTAAAATGGGGACACTTCTCACAAGGATGCAAAAATGAAACCGTTGATACTTGCAGTAAGCTCTGAAGATAAATGCCATCTAAGTCCTAAGAAAAGCTGTTACTCAGAAAAAGTCCATGATGGCCAATCTGCAGGTGCTAGCAGTAGATTTATGTGACCTGTGAAATCTACACTTTCTATTTTTCTAGAAAGAGAGTGGAGGAATTGGCATCTAACACAATTCAAAAGGATAAGAACAAGCCTTCAAAAAGAAAATAAGGCTGTTCTGACTTTTAGAAATCTTTATAAACGTCATTTAGTGTCATTTTGAAATACCTTGAAGGGATCATAAAACTTTGCTCTGCTCTGATCATTGAACCACTTAGAAGACGAAAGGTATGAACAGCCATAACCCTGGCACATTTTTAACAATACTCAGGACCAAAGGGGATTGTAAGATGGAAGCTTTGATAACAAAAACATAAAGATGTCATTGTCAACTATCTCAAAATATACACGCTTGTTGTAAATGTCACGTAAGCCCAGATCTAAGTGATGGATCAGAATTTCCTGTGTTTTCAAAGTACTCCTGTTATGAATACTTTAACTCCTTCATGAACAAGTTGTGTCCTACAGTTTGCTTTCTGTCCTTGTGCTTTGTATTAATAAAGCAGAAAACCTCACTTAATATGACTAAATTGCATATACAGGCTAGGATTTCAGTTCTGCTCTTCACCAAGAAAAAAAAACAACATGGAAAATGGGAAAAAACCATGCATAATATTGTAAATCACTTTATTAGCAGTAGTAGGATCTTTTTTTTTCTTCATTAAAATAATAAAAGTGGTAATAAGTGGTAAACAAAGCAAAATATTTGAGACGTAAGGGGTAACTTGTGTCCCAGTAGAAGTCCTCATTCAGCAAAGTATTTAAGCATAAGATTAAAATTAAGCATTTCATTGTAAGCATCTTGGTACAGCTCAGGATGCAGTAGAGCACTTTGTGAGAAAAAGAAGAATATGACACTGTTAAGAGCATCAGGTACATCAGGACAGATTTTGACCTTAGGCCCTGGCCCCGTGACCACTCACACAAACAGCAACCACTCATTCCAACAGAGACATTCATGGTTGCAGTCAGCCCCTTCTGGGGAGCTGGAGTTCTCAGAGGTTTAAATGCTAGAGGATTGCTATCTTCTGATGCAGAGTCCCAGCTGCACCCCATCTCTCACCTGCTGGCATGGAGAACGTGCTGCTTGTTTGTCCATAGGATTAGGCAAGTCCCATGGGCTAGGGAGGGGAGAGGGAGGACATTTTTTGAAGTTACCTGTCCACACTGTTTATGGACTTTGCTATTACTTCTTCATCTTGTTCATCTCTTCTTTGCATATCTTTACCAAAACCAAGAGCCACCAATCCACTCTTCTTATGTGGTTTGCTCAGGTAAAATTGCATATTTTTTGGCAGAACCATTAGACTTTTATTTGGGTTTGGAGTTGTTTATACTATTTGAGTGGCTTGCTACTGAACAGAATCAAAATAATAATTCCTCAGTAGAGCTGTAATTGCAGGATACAGGAACTATGTATTACCCAAACTCATTAAGTGCATTAGGTGTTTGGAAAGAAACTTCTTAATATATTAAAAATCTGTAATCCCAGTAAATTAAAAGATAATTTGAGAATTACAGGCTGATGGGTAGCTTAACTCAACTGTTAAAAATCTGTTCTACAGATTGCAAGTCGTTAATAATTAATATTACAAAACCTATTACATCTTTGATTGGGGAGAAATGGACTGAGGCTAGTATTACATTATTCAATTAGATTTAATTCCGTTTGCTATGTGTTTTATTTTATTTCAAGTGCAGTCTGTAAAAGGATCATGGTAACAACCATCCAAAATGTCAATTAATTTATGTATAGAGCAAATAGCACACATAATAATTTCATCGTATAGTGCAGCTCTGCTGACTGACAGTGGAAGTGCTGTTAGACTCACTATGGTTAATTAGATTTCTTTATGCATTGTACAGTAGCATTACAGACAATCATTTATAAATGAGTTTATTAAAATTTATATATTCATATAGTGAAAGCACATTAAACTCTGTTTCTTGAATGTTTATGATCTCACCTTTGCATACTTTGTCTCTTAACTGTGAAAATGTGAAATGTCACTAGGAAAATGTAAAATGGAGTAAGATCTTAAGTCAAAGCAATATATGGGTTAGGAGATGAAGTCAAAAGGCCTTCAGGGGTCAGAGTGGCCTGCTAACTGATAAAGAGGTTCCTGCAAGCCTTGCCTTCTCTAGGATTTTATTTTCTGCTGGATAACTTGAATTACATACATTTCCAATTTGTAAATATTTGTCATATCTATCTGAGCAGCTGAGAAGTTCAATATTTGTTTCCCAGTTTGTTGCATTTTCCACATTTCATTCAACCTGTTAACACCACAATAAATCTATCAGCTTTGCACTTATTTCCCAGTTTTTCTCATCTGTTTCTTCTGTTTACTCTTTTCTTCTTACAGATGTTTTACTGTTTACTCTTTTCTTCTGAACTCCTTGGTGTTGCCATCTTGCCATTGTGTGAATTTCTTTCTCTTCCCCTGAAACACCACTTGCCACCATGAAGAAAGTAGCCTTGTAATGTGTATTTATAGCAGTATTACTTTATGAAATTCCATATAGAACATATTCTGTAGTACTTATTATACAAAAATGATCCATTTTAGAACCTTGATCACTAGACAAGTGCCTTTGTCAGTATAAATGTCGATGCAAAAAGAAATGTCGAGGTTAGAAGGGATATCTTTAAGATGTCGAGCAGAGAGTTCTCCTTGAAAATTCTGCCAGCAGCTGCTGTCCTGTCTGAGCTGAACAGTTCAGTCACATAAAACAAAAACAAATTGACCAACAAGTTTAAGTTGCATCTGTTTCAGTCATTTTCTCATGTGCAAAGTGTTGTTATGTAAACTCGCTGGTGAGTTTCTTCCAGAGATCCAGGGCCATGTGTAGCAGTTGGCAATTTATGGATGTAGTCAGGTATTACTTTGAAATCACAGCTTTATGGAGAAAGCTCTGTAACAATTGAATTCAGCCATAGTGACAAGAATTGGTAAAGAAGGGGACACCTGGAGGAGCAAGGCAAGGAGGTAACTTGTTGTTGTTTTAGCCATGTGTATTAATAGTGCCACAGTAAGTGAAAGTTTTCTATATTTAGTCTGCCTGGGGACAAAAAAAAAAAAAAAGGCAGGCAACAGAGGGTTTAGTAACCATAATAGAAACATTTTTCAGTATGATTCATGCATCCAAATCCTTTGGTTTCTGCTCATCACTCCTGTCTCTCTTTTGTCCCACATATTAAATGTGTCATGCGTGCGTGGTTCAGCAAACTGCAAAGTCATCCTTGCAGACAGCCCCCTGAAAGAGAATTGGTAACATATTTCTGCCACTAAATTTGTTTTAAAGAGTTGAAGCATGTAGCAAGTCTTTGGAACAAAGTCTTCTCTTCTGCTAGCTGATAAATGTCTGTGATAGTCCAGCAGAGTAGAGCACAAGAGCCTTGACACTCAGCAGTTGCTCAAGATGACATAACTCTTAAGTGGAATAGGAAATTCTGGAATTAACATGCTAATTCCTTACAAATTCCTATTAGCCCATGCAGGAATGACAGTGACTTCAAACTCCTGTTGAAATATCTACAATCAAGGCCATTGTTATTGATTTTTCTGCACTGAAAAACGGCTTAGATGTGAGAACATTGTTCCTGACACATCGCAAACCAGGTCCGTACAGACACTTAAATCTTACTGGGTAATGGAGCTGGCTTGCTGGGATTACTAAAGCTCACACTCATTTTTCACTTAGCATCAAAACCCCAGATTTCCAGAATACAAATCTGAATCAAAAGTAGCTACCATTCCTGCCTTAGAGTAGAAGGTCTAATAATGTTACAGAATAAGTACATAGAAGGATCCTTTATTTTTTTACATATAAAAATGCAGCCTTGCACTCAAAATGTGCATGAAAAAGAGAGTATTTTTTAAAACCTATCTAAGATATAGTTGTAAAAGGTATATTCTATGTGTAGAAGTTATATTTATTTTAATGGCAATAAATCTGAATAGAATTTTTTTTTTAAAAAAATATTTTGTTGCCAATCCCTCACCAGATTACTTCATAAACATGCTTTCAGGGATGGTGTCGTATTAAAAAATGCACCTATAAAGTCATATAATATTTGCATATTTTAATGTACTGTGAGACCTAGGGCAAATCAGAATAAAAAACTACCAACACATGAAAAACAGAGATTTCTGTGACATTCCATGAGCCCAGATCTCATTGTTTACTCAAAATTGGGGGAAAAAGAAAATTATATCTATGTATATGTATTTTTTCAGAAATCTTCCTCTAAAGTACTGTGCCCTCTTAGCTATAGCCATGTGGATGGCTGCATCCAGGAGAACAATTACCATGTGTGGAGGAAATTTGTTCCCAGAATCCAGCTAGTAAGCTTTGGAAAAGGGAACCTGCAGTGAACTGAGACACAGGGAAGAGTTTTATCTCTTCTACAGGATGAGGTTATCCTTAATACTCCATTTTCTCCTGAAATGTCTTCTAAACAGCAGCCTTCCAACAATACATTTCCATTCATGTTTTCATTTTAATGTGAAGTATTAATTTATATTTATAGGGACCATTCTCAAAAAGTTGGATATTGCATAGGGACAACTGGAACAACTGGTGTGGAACTGGCCACGTACAGAAGCTGCAGAAAGGGAGCACCACTACAGTATTTTCTGGCATTACGATTAATTACCTTGTTCTTTAGCAGAATTGTCAGATATGAGCCCTTAGATGCTACAGGGAGCAGAACTTTCACATGCATTATAGTTGCATCACAAAAATATATTTCTATGAATATGCCTTGTAGAATTCATGCCCTTCATTCTTGAATTGGACTACTGTTTCCTACAGATAGTTAAATCATAGTTGCTACTAATAGGCTACTAGCACAGGGTTTTATTCTTCTTTTGAAAGCAAGAGCAAAGAGGAAGGACAAGAACTCTGTTTTTTTCCATCAAATAACCCAGCTTTGCAGAACCAACTGGACTTTTGCTACCGTGGCATTTTTGCTCTGATTTTTTTAGGCAGTCCTGTCACCTATGCTTTATTTCTTCTGCCTGCATCGAAGTCTCTCTAGGTGATAGGCTCTGGTGTACAAAGTCTAGCACAGTTGAGCCCACTATCATTTGACACTGCTTTGAGAAACACGTCTTCCACTACTGAAATTGGAAGTCTCATTGCCTTGCCCTGTATTTCCCTGACAAAGGCTTGGTGCATGTTCTGGCAGCCTTAACTGGTACTCATGGACTTCCCCTGTGAAAACAGAGAGAGTCTGGGCTTGTATGGCCTTCTTTCTATGGATCACCAGGAGGTTGTGTGATGTAGACTGGTGTACACTGAGGGGTGTGATAATGGGGCACACTCTATTTGTGAATCTGTCAGTCTGGCACCTGGTGGAGGTGTGCTGGTCCTCAACTGGGGGAAATGTATTCCCTCCTGGAGATGCTTGCCCTCAAACTGACCTCTGTCACATGCCAGGAGTTATTCTCCTTGTCATCACATAAATCTTTGGGGCATGTCATGCAGAGGGGCTGACTCAGTAGCAGTCAGCCTCCTGAAGCTTTAAAGTCTGCATGAAGATACAGACTGCCACATCCGAAGGCTAGTCAAAGTCCCTGCTTCTCTTGGCTCCCTCTTGACCCTTTTCCAGGATGCTTTCTCTCATGTTTTTATTTTTAAACTAGTGTATGCTGCCAGCTCAGATTCGTCAAGTAGGGCCCTTCCTCACCTTTGAGTTCACAATAGTCAGGTTTTTTTCATCAGCACAGTTCTTGAAAATAAAATCTCTCTCTGGCCACAGCATTACCAAGACTGCTATGATATTTTATAAATCATGAAGTACAGTAGTTCCACAGCACTTACCCTGTTATCCATCAAGAACTAGGTGTGATGCAGAGGTGATGCAAATGAAAGACTTGGTGATTAAAGCACTTTCAAGCCCCCTCCACACTTTTGTCAAATTTAGGAACACATCTCATCACAGTGGTCTTCCACCAAAGGGTCTGGAAAGCAGTATTAGACATAGCAACACTGAAAATGGGATTCTGTGGGGAGGAAAGATAAGGATCCTGGAAAGGCACTGTGAAAATTATTGCAACTCATGGGTTTCTTTTATGACAGCAAAGAGGGTTATTCTCATTTCTTCCTTTACCCTTCTGTCCCCTTTTATCCTTTACGTCTCTTTGATGGATGATTGTTCCCTTTTCCTTAAAGATGCATGACACAGATATGGCTTTGTATGGTGCTCTGGAAGAGACAAAAGAAATTAATTTCCTGCTACCCTCTTTGAATTTCCCACTGTGTTTTCAGGAATTTCTTAATGTAGAACCTTTCTGGGAATCCCCTGTGTTTTCTAGGATTTTCCTAGTCCAAAACCATTCTAGAATTTCCCCAAAGCTTTCTAATAATTTTGAGCTGTAGACCTTTACTAGGATTTCACTGATATAGAATATTCCTAGGAATGATTTAAGAGCTTTTCAGGTATTTCCTAATGGCTTTCCAAGAACTCATGGATCTGGTACCCCAGTCATATTTACCTAGAAGCCCTGCTATGTTACTTAAAGCCCCAAGGAGACTCAGAGCTCTACTGAGATAGCTACCTAGAACATACATTTTGTCTTACAGTTTTAGGGGAATTTCCAGACTGCAATATGGTGGAATGAATGCTGGAAAAGGTCCAAAAGATTTCCTATCAAGTACAAGGATGATCCCTGTAACTGGTTTATGGTTTATTAAAAGAGAGAAATTAATTTTTTTCTTTAGCTGACTAGTTACTAAACCTGAGGAGGACAAAAGCAAGGCATATTGCCAGACAGGAGAATCAAATCAGTTCAAAACTACAAGATGTCACAGGAGCTGAGTTAAGAACATCACCATGCAGGGAGTGTGGAGTTGCTGATGATAAATAAAACACTGAGGACAGACTTGCAGTCAGAGCAGAACCACAAGCACATCTGAAAGGATGAAAATGGCATAAGTTCAAAACACATAGGCTTTCATTCCCCTGTCACTCAGTATGTGACTTGAATTAAGAGCTTACTCTTCATGCTTAATGTTCTCATATTTTATTGAAGACGCAGTACTCCAAGAAGACCAAGTATAGTATCAAGCAATAGAAATAACACACAAAAGCACAGGAGAGGACTGAGATATATAGACAGAATTGAAGATAAAACACAACCATATTAAAGTCACTGTATTAAAAAATAAGTAGACCTGATTTTCTTCTGCATTGGAGCTTCCTTACGCCACTTTGTCAGAATAATGGGGCCATGAAGTGTGCATAACTGTAATTACTCCTACTCCAAAGGTCCTTTAAGCTGACAGACTGGTATAAATGGAGCATTGTATAAATGAGAATTGCATTCAGTGTGGAGTAGATTGCATGTTCCTCTGAATTCCAAATGCATTCTAAAATTCTGAGTAAGAAAAGTAGCAGGGATATCTCCCTCTATAGAAAATACACATACTTCAGAGTCAACATTTTGTGTGCAGGAGAATCCCACTGGGCTTCACTCCTACAGGTATGGTCATCTACAGGTATGGTGGTGAAAATGCTGCAAAATAGTACTGTTAAAATTTTGCACCAACTTTGTTCAGCTGTGACTGCAGAAGAGAGTCAGACTGTAATATCTTACCAGGGATAGATCAATTCAGAGGAATGTCCCAGGATGCTAGAGGGAACTGAGCAAAGAAAGGACAAACACAGTCTCAAAATGGTGTTAACCCTTTTTGTCTTGCAAAGGGTGTCTGGCTGCCGTTCCATTTGATTCATCCAACAGTTGTACTGAGACCAAAGGATGCTTTAATGAGAAATTCTCTCTGCAATTCCTTTCTAGACTGAAAGGCTGGCCTTCTGTGGCAGCAATTCTTAGGTATCAGAAGCATCAAATACTGTGTGGAGTATGTTCTCTACTTACATAATAAATAGATGGCCAGCCTAGAAAGATGCTTTTAAAATCATAAGATTTCTCTAGGGGTAGGATGAGGTCAGAGGAGCTCGGGATGTAATATAAGTTTCTAACAAGGAAATTGAAAAGCAGGTGAGAGAAACTGCCTTTCAAGACTCTCCTTTATTATTTCCCTTTCTTCACTGAAATTCATATCAGGACAAGACCTACACAACACTGCAACAATCTTGTAAGGCTGCGACGGTATAAAATGTACTGCTCTGCTCAGGTGAATTGTACCTAATGTGTCTGTACAGGTTAATGAAATCTAATCCTCCACTCTTAATAAAATCCATTAAGCAGTGACCAGCTGCTTCATTTGCAATCCTAGCTCTGCTGTATCTCCCCTTCTCTTCCATCTGTCAGTCAACGAGGTTTCTCAGGGAAGGTTTTTCATTTATTGTGTTGACTTCTGCAGCTCTGCTGCTTTTGGATCACTTTGAAAAAGAATTGCTGTAAAGTGCAATAATAAGGGATATCTCTGGGACCTGACTGTCTATTTGTTTTGCATTGTTTTATTCTGGGAGCGGGCTCCCTAGAGTCTATTTGATAAATTTAAAGAGGGTTATACCAATTATATGCTACATTGTTGGGAATATTTCTTGGCTAGCTAGAGCTCTTGTAGCCCTACTGTCTTTTCAGTCTAAATACATAAATGGCTGCCCTGGAGTCTTTAGCTGCAGACTTCAATAAGCAAATTATCAAGATAATATTATATCTGGGGGTTTGGGGTATCCCCAGATTTCTGGCCAAATGCAGAAATATGTGAGAAGAGTTAACTAGCTCTGATTAGTGTTTATGGATTTTTAGCTTGTGAAATGACTGCTGAGCTGAGATGCACCAACCAAAATGCTGGTTCTGTAAAGCACTTAGTCATGATCTTAAGTTCTTTACTGAAGTGGAGCCTGAGGCCAAACAAATTTTAAATGGAAACATAACCCTGACTGCCACATATAAATTGGTAGTTATATAGAGAAACTTTCATTATTATATTTTCATTCAGAAAATTCAGTGGAATTAGTCAAGAGAAATAAACCTGCCATCACTGACAGGCCTAGAGGATAATCCCTGATTAGAAATGTCCTCCAAGGCACATCTCTTGGTATTAGCCTAATTTTTAAAAAGGAGAGTTTGTGCTATTGGGAAATGTACATTCTTAACAACAAAAGTGAAACAGAATCACATCCTGAAAAGAAGCCTAAAACCTCTACAGCCCAATTCTCTTGTAGTCCCACAGAGCTAGAACTGTATTGTGCAGTTGTGCTGTGCTCATCTGCAAAACAGAGACAGCAGAAACAAGAACAGATCCTTGAGTGTACTTCAGTGAGGAGAGGAAAAACAAAAAAAAGTGATAAGGAAAATCCAGTCACTGCTTCTGTGCCTGCTGGAGAAATAGGTGAAGCTTTGATCTCTGACCTTTCATTAGCAAGCCAGTCACTTCCAGAGGACAGTGATTCATTGCAGGCCACCTTATCTGCATGTGAACAGACTCACCCCCAAGGCGTCCCTTTGTCATGTGCTGGAAGTACGGATGGCAATGGAGTCCCTCGAGTAGCCAAAAGAGATTTATGAAGTTTAAAGTGCTACTTTATCCTATCTGCAATATGAAAGAACCTTTAATGAGATTTAGGAAATTATGGATAAAGCCTAGTTTCACTTCTGTAATAAAGCATGCATTGACATCTCTAACTAATGTGTATTGTCACCATGTAAGCCTAGAGAGAAGAAAGGGCGCCTTATTTGAATTATGAATCGGCAAAAGGAGTATGATGCTGTATTTGAAGGTGGTACAAAGGCTCAAAGTTTCCATTGGAAAAGAATGAATAAAATGTCTTTTTGATCTTGCCAACTGTAATTTGCCAATTGTAATTTGCAAATCAAATTGAGGAAAAAATCCTGCTTTAAATCAAACATTGGACAGGTGCTGAGTGGTAAGCAACATTCTTTATATAGATGGTTCCACTCTGGGTAGAGTGGAATGGGTGTCTAAGTGGAATTAGAGTCTGCTAATGGGTAGATGGTTCCACTCTAATTACCCTTGCAGTCAAAGTTTGGTATGCCCTTACTAACCTTGATTCTTTTTATTTTGTCCAAATAAGGAATAATCAAGAGGCTGAGACACTCTTTGTTTAAAAAGCTGTGGAAATGCTCAGTATCAATATACAATCCTTTCAAACACAAGCAAATAATTGTGCCTGAGTGGTTCCAGTTTGAAGGGGAACTTTTAGTTTTGTAAATACAAGGTTGCTTTATTTTTATGACATTTTTCTAGTTCCTTCTGAATGACTTTCATTCCCACCTGTACCTATGTGTATTGCTTCAGAACTAAGTGTTGGATGTAAACACAAATGCCCAGTGACCCTGTGTGGAGCTAATAGCTTTGCTATTTCCCAGCCCTGATTTACAAATAATCAGAATGTATCTAAATGATGTAAATGCCATTGCTGTTTCTTCCTTAGTACAGGCTATTTTCCCTTTGTTCCTAGTTGCAGCTGGTTAATTGTCACTATACAATCTGGACAGTTCACTTGAAACTCTCCACATGCAATTAGGGTTTCTAGTACAGTTGTATTAAATATTTGATCAGACATAAGTTATACATGCATTCTTTTAATGCTTGTGACCTGTGGTGTATTATCATTAGCTGCACCTAAACTGAAGGGGACGGGATTATCTCAGAACTTGAAGAACTTGAAGTTCCAAGTCTGCCTCCACACTCTCTTGCTTTCCAGTCCATGACATTCTTTTCATCAGGGGAAAACCTAGACATATAAATACAGCAAGAGCCATGACTTTTTTCAGAAGTTTACCAGTTTGGCTGTGGGAAGACTATCCTTGTTGTGAAGTGTGCCTTTTTGTCATTGGGATGTGGTGCCGATGGATATGATGTATTATCAGCCAGGATGACAGATGATCAGCATGACACTTTCTCTATGTGATCCTCTTTCACACTTTACTTTCCCACAGTTTCTGGACTAGTGGATGCTCAGATTCAAGGAGCTCAGTAATGAGTAGAAATCTCTAAAAACCATCTTGTGATTGTTATATCTTGGATACAGTACCTGTCTCAGTAATCCAAGTACAAGGTCAATTTGTAGACTTTTACTTTCAACAAAACTATAAAGGTTTGAAATGCAACTGCCCTAACCTTATTTTTCTTATTCTAATCCTCTTACCACTTGTCAAAGAATATCCTCTTAGAGATCACATTTCCAACATCTGCAGGACTTATTTTTTATTTGTGAATTTTGCCGTGTCACGCAGACTAATGTAACAACTGTGGACCTGTTTGATTTGACCAGCTTTATTTTTATTGCTTTCTATACCTATAAGGCTTTTTAGCATTCCATTTTGATGATTCACATCTCGTAATACATCACCAAATTCTTAAATTCACTAGGTAAAATTTGTGTCATACAAGTGGCAGTCACACAGTGTAAAACCTGTTCAAAGTTATCTGAGAAGTGTACTGGGGAATTCTGAGGAAGAAGAAATCTCTGCCATCAGGAAGCTGCTAAAAGTAGCTGTTTGCACCCACCCTTTCACCTGTTTCTCTTAAGCATGTGAGGGGAGAGCTTATGTCTGGAGGAATTCTGCAGGGACAAGGCATGAGAGCACGTCATAGTCCTAATAGAGAAATAATCTGACTTTCTTACCACCAGCAGGTAAAGCTGATTCCCTATGGACAGCTGAGAATGTGGGAGGTGCAGTTTGCTCTGTTACCACTCTTCTCCATCTCCAAATGTCTGCCCTGTTTACTTTTCTCCTGTTCTTCTCATTATAATGTATTACTTTCTGGTTTTGAGTCTATGTTTTGATTTAGTGGTCTCCTTGGGCACCTTCTGCTCTTGCGAGTAATCCTTATTCATAAAGAGCTCAGTTACAGGCAATAGGGCTTTAAATCTAATTTTTTGGCATCTCTACTTGTATTTATGAAGAACTATTCTTGTGAATAAAATTCCTGCTTGTGGTAAACAATGGTAAATAATGCCAACAGCTACAGTTTGGTTCCAGCTATTCCAGCTCCAATGAGCTGAAAACTCAGCCCTCAGTCAGACACTGTCAGTTCTCTAATGTGGAAAACTAAATAGTTCTATGATATTTGGAAACATTTATCCCCCTAGCATGTTATGAATTTTCAAAGTGATGTTTAATTAGTCTTATTATTTGTTAAGGATCTGTGGAAAGATATGGATCTACTAAAGAAGGATAAATCTGGGTATCAGAACCTACCTGGAAGCTGGGAAGCAAAACCTCCCTGCTCTGCCCTTGTACAACAAAATGCTTTCATCTCATTTGCACTGCACACCCAACATTGATACAGCACCATTTGGGTGGCAGAGGACAGTGCAGCTAACAAAGAGAGTAACTGGAAGATCATAAGGAGAACAGATATTCCTTATTTTTGTCTGAAAAACAGTGATTAAAACTGGTGGTTATGGTAACTTGTGATGTGACACAATAACAGAAGCACAGTGTCATTAGTCTGTAGCCCTTTTCTTCAACTAGAGAGATAGATACTTGATAATTTGTATTTTCTACCTTTCCTCCTAGAAAGATGGTGGGTTTGGTTCTGGTAATTACCAGCTCCCTTCTCTCCGTTTTGGGCCTTCTGAAGTCTGCCAAGTTCAGCTGACAGGCAATTGAAGAATGGAACAAGCTATGTCATTATATTAACAATATAGATCATGAAGCTGTCTAGGAGAGAGGAAATATAACAGACAGGTGGTTGGGTTTTTTCTGTTGGTGTAGATTGTTCTCCCATTTCCAAGAAATAGACACAAGAGTGAAACCCCCAAATCTGCCCTTTCCTCATAACTTCCAGTGACCCTTCCCTGCTCTGTGGCCATTAATTTAAGAAAGAAGTGTCACTAGCAGGATGGCACGATAGAAAATTAATACAGCCTGGAATTCTTAGTTTCTTGAAGGATTACTGGGGGTGTGGTGCACTGTATTTTAGGACATTCATTTTCCTCTGGCCTACCCTCCTTTCCATGCACAGCTTCTGGGCTGGGGCAAATGCTCAGTGAGGTGCAAGAAGGGTCTGGAACAGCACTGCTGGGTAATTGTTGAACCTCCCTCTTCCCCTCAGCTCTCCACCTCCCTTCAGGGTAGCACGGTAGTTAAATGAAAGGTCTTCTCTTCAGAATGATTTTAAAGCTGTTCGCAGACTGCTCGTGAGCACTGACAGGGCTGTGCAGAAGAAGAGGAGCAGGGTTATTTCAGCAGTGTTTTTAGAAGTAGTGGATGGGTGTCTTGGATAGGAGAACTGATTTCATTCCTAACTCTGGTTAAGCCTTGCTGTGTGACCTTGGGCAAGCCACTTAACACCTGTGTTCCCCTATTTCCTGCTGTGTAAAATATTGCTGATGCTTATCCAGATTAAAGAAGAGCAGTCAGGCGATGTTCATTAATTATTGTTGGAGAGTGTTGTGAGATCCAATCCAATAAAAGTGTAGGATACAATGCTTTGCCCTTCTAGAATACGTTCGTTTGTGGAAAGTAAAGCATTATATCTTCCACTTTTATGTGAAAAGAAAGAAAAACTGAAACACCACTTGGAAGCTCATTTTAATTGGCTTTGTTGTTTTCTTTTCTGTACTGTACCCAAGGCTAAATTCACAGAGGTGTTTATAAAACATGAAAAGACGCAGACAGGCTGTCACAATTTAACCCCAGCTGGCAACTAACCCCCACCCAGGGGCAAAAGAAGGAATCAAATGGCTACTTCCCATCAGCAGGCAGGCATTCAGCCATCTCCAGCACAGCAGGGCAACGTCACGTGTAATGGTGACCTGGGAAGACAAACCACCATTCCAAACATCCCTCCCACCCCTTCCTTATTTTTTCCTCCAGCTTTATATGCTGAGCATGACATCACATGGTCTGGAATATCCCTTTGGTCAGTTGGGGTCAGCTGTCCCAGCTGTGTCTTCTTCCAGCACACCCCCAGTCTGACGGGATGGGGTGAGAAGTAGAAAAGACCTTGACTCTATACAATTAGAGCAATAAGAAAAATATCTCTATATTATCCATGCTGTTTTCAGGACAAATCCAAACCATGTCCCCATACTAGCTACTATTGGGCTACTATAGCCCAATCTCTGTATTTTGGAAGAAAATCTGAAGATTTATTCTTTATGAAATAGGTAGGTGCCTCCTTTGGATGTGTTGAAAGGAAACTTAGATTCTTTGGATATTTTAAACTCTAAGGCAATAGTTTGACAATTATTTTTGTATTTGGAAAAGAGAGTGTATCAATTGCACTGAGTTCTATTTTTTCCTGCTCAGCAACATCATAAGGAAAAAACACAGGCTAATGTCACAGCCTGTGAAATGTAAAACTCCCCTTCCAAACCAGCCTGAGGAGAGTGGAACCATCAGTCCTGTGTTGTCATCTGCACTGTGGGAAATGAGGCACTTTTTATGAGAAAAAAACCTTTTGAAAAAAAAGCTGGAGCCACAGTCCTACCTAAATAGCATGGGAGTTACAGAGTTAATTTTCCGAGCCAGTGTCTCCCCAGGTGCAAACCCATCAGAGAGCACTTAGAGAAGAGACATTGGGTGGCTGCCTAAAAGCTTTGGTGGGAGTCAGGTGGGTCCTCAGTGCCACACTAGATCATGGGGAAAGCACAACCAGGACCAGAGAGAGATGTTTGGGTATGTTTTGTTTTTTAAACTCTATTGAAAACTTTCTGTACATATATGATATTTCTGTTTAAGTTTCTGTCTTTTGGTGGATTTCTATTGCTCTGCTTTTGAATTTCTTGATGGGTAACCAGAAATAATGAGTGAATTAATGGTTGAAGAACACAAGCTGTGAAGCAGGATGTTTTCCCTGGGAGGAGGGAGGAGCAGTGCTATCTAATGCACTTCATTGTCACAGGTATTAAAAAAATTCCTATTCAGGATACAATGCTGTTTTGTAATTAATCTGTATTAGTGGTTGCAGTGTCCCGTTAAATGTGGTTTCCTCTGTAAATGTGGTTTTTTACACTTTAAAAGTGGGAAGCAGACTCTGAGAGTGTATGGTTGAAATGGAGAACTCTGAACTGTGAGGTAGCACCTCAGAGAGCTGAGTATTTTCTCAGTGTACACCCGCATACCCCCAGATGGTTGATTGTCTGGGAACGTCCTTGGGGCTTGTGGAGGCTGTGCTAAGCGTGCAGTTCACTGTGAAGCTCTCTGCTTGCTCTGCAGAGGGCTTGTCCTACTTGAAACAGGAAAATGAAAACCCTAGGAGGGGATGGTGAGAGAGAGATTAGATTAGGAGTCCTGTGAAGACTTGTGCAGAAGAGTAAGTGAGCTTTACTCTAGGTGTGCATGTGTACATGCACATACACAAAAAGGCTGCTGTGTCTTCCAAGCTCGTGAAGGTAAGAAGAGCATAACAATAGTTGCAATGCTCTTATGGATTATGAGTTACTGCTCTGATGTTGCATTTTGGTGGTCAAGGATTATGTGCATTTTTTCCCCTCCCACAACAGGCACACTGAGATGTGCTGGGAGTGATAGTTGCAATGCTCTTATGGATTATGAATTCCTGCTCTGATGTTGCATTTTGGCAGTCAAGGATTATGTGCACTTTTTCCCCTCCCACAACAGGTACACTGAGATGTGCTGGGAGTACAGTGATTGTTATCATCCTGAATACTTAGTACCAAATTAGGTGCTGCTCTTCCAGTTGCTGCTCTGAGCAGCAGCTGTCCTGGTTGGATAATCGCTTACTTGGTTTGATAAAGTTGGAAGAAAATGAAATAAACCAGGGAAAAAAGGAGCAATAATTCTCCCTGTAATGAAAGAGACCTGTTTCTAGCATAGTCTTTGTCAATACACATATTGGATCATCTTATATATGACCAAACATTAGGTAATTTCATTCTGTACTTACTCAGAGGTGTAGTTCCAGGTAGCCAGAAAGTGTACCAAGAAAATGGAGTTTTTATTCTCCTTATTTCTTACAGTAGCTCCCCGAAATAGGTACTGGTAAATTTTTTAACTAGCTGCAGATGTTTGGATAGTTAGTCTAAAAGAGGTTTTACTTTTAGTAAAAGTAGTACTACTCAAAGTGGCCTGTTCTGCACACCTCTGACTTAATTTTGGAAATATTAGGTGTTGTGCATTGCAAGACATGACTGTAATCTTTTCTGAAGGATTATTTTTGTTTAAAATTTATTAATATTTTTTTTTGTTTATAGTTTTCTATTTGAATTTTTCCTTTCCTGGGATGTAGTCGAGATCCTTTGGGAAGGAGTGAGAAAGGGTCTTTCTGAAGGAAAAAACTGACAGAAAATGTTAACCTTCTCTGTTATCCCCTTCCTTCCATAGTTCCCCTGGTGTTTTGATTTTCTGAGACTAAGTAAGATAAGCAGAGAGGTCAACATGGTTTTTTGTTGAACTAATGCTGTATACCTTCAGGAGATGTCTGATGTTTGAACCCAATGGGTCAACATGAGCAAACTTGGGAATTCTAAAACCTCCAAAAAGGGACAGTAAAAATAACAAAAATATTCTAACAAATACCAAGGAGGAAAAAGATTATTGAAAAATACCCAGGAGTCCAAGAGAGGCTTAACAATTGCATTAGGTGCTGCTTTTTCTCTCTAGAAAAGTGTCCTGACTTCTAGGATTAGCCTGGAGAAGGTACATTGTGCTGAACCAGCCTGCACTGACAAGTGGGTGGCTTGGATGAGCTGCTGTAAATAGTCTTATGAAGTTTTTCCTTTTAAGTAGTGAATTTTTTTTTTTTGCCTTAAAGCAAGAAATAATATGTAGAATTTTTAGCTCAAGTGAAAGTTAATTCTTCTGGAATCTTCAGTGTTGCTGTCCTCATTCATCTGTTTGAGAGAGGACTACTCCTTGCAATCTCTGTCTTTCTTTTCCAGCTTATATTATTTAAAATTTACTTTAAAACCTGTTGAAGTGTCAACTTCTGTAACAAATCCTAGAGGCACATCACTTTGACAGAATGTGGTGCCTACACAATCATATGGAGTAAGGATATTTTCTTAGTTCTCAGGGTTTGTTTTTTTTTTTTTTAAACCAAGGGAAGAAAAATAAGAAAACCCTGAGATTAACAAGAGATCTTGGAAGAGACATGTGAAATCTTTCTCTTGTTCTGTAGTTTTCCTCCTCCCTGTGAATTCTAAATTAATCAAGACTGTGAATCAACAAGACCATTATGATGAGTGTCCAGCAAGTCATTTAGGGTTGTATATGTTTCCCAAGCCCTTTTCTGTGTGGATGCATTTCTGCTTGAATAGCACAAATTTTAAAGACTGCTGTTTATGAGAACTGAAGGTGCCTTTTTTCTATTTTTTTTTTTTTTTTTCCTTTTAGAAATCTATTGCAGACTGCCACCTTTAAATCATGCTTAGAGGCTTCTGATCTCTGCAATATACACTACAGTGGCTTGTGACACTGCTTTCTATTATAATATAGTAAGTCATTTAACACATGATAGTCCATCCAGCCAGCTGGTGGAAAGGCTCCTTTAGCTTACAGTGTTTGGGAACTTGAGGTCTTGACTCTAAATGCAGGGATGATTCCAGTATGCAGAAAGCAATTACCAGCCTTGGAACCTGTCCAGAAGAGTGAGGCTAACAGGGCTCAGCTTTTCAATGGTGCCTGGGTAATACTAATAACCAAAAGCTCACTGTTAATATATTTGCTGTGAGACATGCATTCTAATAGGCTGTCATAGCCATATACTTACTTTTCTCAATTTTCATTTGAATATGTATGAATACATTTAGCATCAGCCAGAGCAGGTTGAACAGTGAATTTGCAAAGAGATATGCAGTATGGGGATGTATAGGATGCTTGCCTTGGTAAAATCATAGCAGGTAAATTATGGGATGCTGTCTGCACTATTATCATAATTGCTGTCTGCATTATCTTCTGAAAGGAGATGAAAATATTTTATATAACAGAATTAAACACCAGTGTTTGTTGTGCTGTATTTAATACTTGGATACCTTTTAAGTATGTTATGCTGTAAAGAATAACTCGAGTGGAATTTAGATTGGTGATTGCTCATAAAATGTCTGAGATGAAACGTCTGAGGATTGATTATAGCTGAGGCTTCTAGAATACTATGTGACTATAAGACCTTGAAATGGAATACAAGTTCATTAAAGAGCATGGCTAATGAAATAAGAATATTATTGCTATCTGTTGTGGAACTGTTCCAAACTAAGGCTCTGTTTTGCTGTCCACGTGTTGTCTGTGAGGAAATGATTTATGGCCAATTAGCTCTCCAGGCTCTGTATGGCATCCTGCTAGAACCTCTTGCCTAGTCTGTGTACTGGTGTGGTTTGCAGTTCTGTTGCACTCAGCCGTAGACAAAGGGGGTGGCTTTCAGCTTCCTACTCATGAAGACCTCTGTGCCTTCAGCTTCACAACAGCCACTTGGTGTTCACAGTTATGGGCTCTAAAATTAAGCATAGTGGGAGATGCAGCAATGTGTGTGGGGTTTGCAGCTGCTGACAAATGGGTCCTGCTGCATTTATCTGGCTGTTTTTAGACAGCCTTCTCTTGCAGTTATAATTGGGTTCTTTCTAATATCTGACCCAAATGTTAATACATTTCAATAATGGGCTTGATATCACTGCAAATACTGTACGTAGGGTTGTGACCTTTCTGTATGGACAGACTCAGCCTCCTCTACTGAGATGTTTTCCCTGGAATTTTCACCAGGTGTGCTAACAGCACAGGGATTCTTATGGGTGTGGAAGACAGAGGCGTGATAAAATCGGAGGTAAACGATCATGGAAGCTTAAAAGTTTTTACTTGATCTGCAATACTTAGGGGTGAATTCTGTCTTTTGCCTTTGTTGGCAAGGTTCTCATGTTCGTTTTGCATCAACTGCAAAAAAATTGAGAGGTTAAGCTTTTAATCAGCCACAAATGTCAGGAGATGTTAGATCAAGTTCTGATGTCCTGTGTGCTTCCTCTGACACCACAAATGTCACTGCAATGAGTTTTACTCCTTTGTTTGATGCTGTTCAGATGTGAATGTATTTCAAATTGATCAGATAGAGAATATGGAAGAGAAATGTCTTACTCTCCATGTAACAACTCAAAAAAGATAAGAAAAGTTAAGATAGATTCATGGAAACAGAAGATATTGTTGAGATGATGTAGAAGAGCAGCACAGGCTCTCCTTTGTTCACAGCCACTCTTTCAGTGCAATGCCAGCAGTAAAAGCCAGGGTAGAGTTTCTTGTGGAGTATTAAATGTATTTTTTACCCTAAATTCAGACTGGAAAATGTCCAGGTACACATGAAATCTGTTTGTTGTATAGACCTGACTTTGCATCTGTGGTTCACACACGGGGCTAACTAAACTCATATATTCCAGACATGAAGCAAGCAATAAGGATCTTAATGCCTGGTTATCTCACCTGTGTCACATACAGACACAGAAAATTTGCATGGTGTTCTTTAGTTAGAGCCATTTAATAGTGAAGGAAGGGGGAGTGTTGGCTAAAACATGCACCCGGGCAGCTGGGTACTTCTGGTTTCCTCTCTGGTTGGTGAGAAAAGGCCTCCAGAGGCAAACAAAGGAGTGATGCTATGAGCAAGAGAGAGAGGCTGTCCCACTGTTGTGGTCAAAGTCCCCTCTCTTCTGTCATATGCTATGACTACTTAGCAGATGCTGCCCACTGCCTGGAGCTCTTAGGACAAAGAGGTTTGTCTGTCTTGCTGTACTTACAGTCTGTTCTGCTGGTAATTGCTGGCTTGTGCTTGTGATAAAGCTCTTTGTGAGCAAACAAAAACCTTGTTACACTTTGATTCACAGGATATTAAATCTTGTGTGGAGTCAAAGAAACAATTTGCTGTGTGGCACAGAATGACCTGCCCAACTGTAGCTAGTGACCTTTATCCAAATGAAAAACCTTCTTACAAACATCTGCCTTAAATGAGAAAGATTTCTTGAAAACATGCTGAACACCTAAGTCTTGGGAACTGTAATGCCTTTTGCTTAAGTAAGAACAGTTCCTGGGAAGTTTTGGGAACATTTCTTTACCATATAAGCTGCAGTAGAAGGTGATATTATTACTTACCAAAGGAGACAGGTATATAAGTATTATGCAACAACTGAATTCCTGAGAACAAGTAAAAAGCTTGAACAGGGTATCAACAACTTCTGTTAAGGCTGGATCCAAAGCTGGGTTTTCTAATTGAGCTTTGACAGTGGCTAGCTCTTGGCACCTAATAATTGGGAAATGTGTATGTGTTTGGGATTCATTTTGTCTCTATTTGTGTGTCACATTAAAGACATTGGGCTGTGCATGTGTCCTCCTAGTACAAAGCAAGCTAATCTATATAACTGTTAATTGCCTCATATAGAAATGTTATAATTCTACATATTTCACTGTATTATCTGTTGAAAAATAGACTTAATACCTGATTCAGCAAAAATAACTTCAAAACTTCATGATGTTTCTTTAAAACTCACTGAGTGATTATAAAAAACTATCAGTTAATCTTACTAATTTAAACTTAGGTGGAAATAAATTGAAGATATGGATGACTTAAATTATTCAAATGCGCATTTAGAGGTTTAATATTTTATCTGTAGTTTGTTAGGGTGTATTTACTTTGGACCATTTTTGCTAGTTTAAAGAGTTCCTGCCCCATTCTTGCTTCTCTTTGGTTTCATCTCTACCTTTCATGGTGGGGCTCGATGGATTAATATACAGGGCTTTGGAGAAGTGGGTGGGTAGGGCAAGTGTTACTCAAGCTGTTGTAAGCAGCACTGATGGTGAGCATCTAATTGTGGTCTCATTCTCTCTGGATCGCTGTTTTACAAAGTTATTAGTGAAGTGAGCAATCTAGTTCTCATCTGTTACACTGTTTTTAAGTGATCACTGCAAACAGCAGGATGCATTTGGAATGCTTCACGCACCTTTTGTTTAGTGTACCTTTTCCTTAGGCTTCTTAGGCAAGATGAATTGTTGAATATATTTGCATGATGTTGTGCTTCAAATTATGTATTCACTGATTTTTTTGTTATTTTGTCTGCACACACTAGTTGGGTGTAGATACTCATTTTTAATAAGAAAGTGGCAAGATTCCAAGCCATTGCTTTCTGCTTTTTAGTTTTTAAAAAAAGTCATTCTCTCCAAGGAATTACAAACTACAATGAGGCAGATTGAGGGCAAGGATGTGGTTACAAACAACTTCTGAGTAATTTCATTTAGGATGCTCAGTGATGACTTTGAAAACTTTGCAGGTAAACCACAAACTTTTCAAGTAAAATAGCATCCATCAGATCAACAATTCCCTGTCTGTGCATCTTCATTTGGTTTTCTTTCCCTTTGTTATTCTATTTGTTGCAAGGAAAGTCTAACATGATTCTGTTGCTCCATTCAGGCAGAAAACTTTGAAGTTCAGTGTATTTCAGGTCTTAAACTCTTTATTTTCTTAATTCTCAGCTCTTGTGCAGTTGTCTCTCTTGGTTCTGAGAGAGGGAGCTGGGATTTGGAGAACAGACCTAAGAACATGGAGCAAGCCCTAGCACAGTAAGAAGTCTTTTCTTTTCCCAGCTAGCTTTGGCAGATACTTTGCCAGCTCTTCCCCACTGCCCCATAGTCCAGTGGCTTAGGGGTTCCCAGTTTAATTTTCTCTTCTGCCTGTTTTGGAGTCAGAATTTGGACTTTGTTGTTTTTAATAAGACATTCATAAACAAAATAGGTAAGTGCTACGAGCGGAGCTATTGCACCTTGGGTAATGCAGTAAAACCCATCAACTACAAGGTGAGATGCTGGCTCAGAAGAGCAAGCCAGGCTGATCTTGTCCATTACAGCTTTCTGATCTACACTATACTTTTTAGCCTAGAACACTGCATATCTTATCTTCTGTGGAAGAACTGGCTTAAATAAACTTTGTCTTGCAGTCTTTGTCTGGAGGTAGTCAGCAGGCTCCTAGCACTGGTACAGGAATAAGCATGTGGCTGCTCAACAGCTCTGCCCCAATGTCTGGGGTCTGGAGATGTAATAGACTCTTTGACCTCTGTGTCCTAGAGATAACAGTATTCTGGATCTCATTTTAGGCTGCAGATTTCAGCAGTGCAACCTGTTGCTAAACTGGCAACTTTTTAGCTAAAGTCTTCCCTCAAAGCGATGTAGATCTTATGGCCATTTCTGCCAGTTCCAGCTGTTGTTCTCACTGTTAATGTCCCCCAGCTCCTTTAGGCCAGTGTGGCAGATGAGAAGATATTCTGCTTCTTAGTGTTGACTTTCTAGTCCTCAAGCAGGTAATTTTTCTTCCCATCAGCACATCATACTTCTCTCCTGGATGAGGTATTGGAGTTAAAGCAGTATTCATAATTCATCTGGTTCTTTTGAAGCAATGAGGTATGATCACAGCAGAATCAAAAAATGAATGCTAAAACACAGGCAAAAGGGTGAAATATATTACACTGATGACATTATGGCAACATAATGAAGAAACTGAAAGGTGCAAAATGAGATCTTACATTTTCCTTAAGTTTACTAAACCCATTATTTTGAGCTTTATGGATGTGAAGAACATCAATAAGATGGATTAAAAAAGGCTGTAGAATGTTAAAATTACACCAAGTCGCTTGCAGCTTCAGTATTATTCATGCTTAGAATGGGCCGTTACCTGTACACTGTGCTTTTCAGGGGAAAATAATAAATTAATTCACTTCTACTGTCTGTTTTTACCTTGCCTAAAGCTTGTCAACAACTTGCCTTTAAAGACTGCTGAAGTTGCCATTTGCATAGTAAAATGTGCTTCTTCAGGAGCTTTTCTGTAAGTCTTGTTTTGAAGAGCTGGCTCCACTTAGAGCACCCAACCTGCTGCTGTTTGACAGGAGCCGTGGCAAGGTGAGAACAGTAAGTGGCAAGATGTACAAGGGACAGACTTCTTGGAGGTGGCAGTAGCTTGGGAGGAGAGTGATTATCCTGTGTTTCAGTTGCTTGGAGCCTTGCTGTTACCATTAGAACCAAATGAAAGCCTGTGGCTGCCATAGGTCGTGCATTTTGGAGGCTACATGATTATTTAAGCCTTAAACTCCTATTTACAAGCTGCAAAGAGCTTCCACAAAGAATGACTTCTCCTTGACCAGGCTACATACCAGAAAAAGGAAATGGGGTTTACCTCAAACACGTCTGTTCATCCCAAAGATAAGGAGAAAGACTAGAGACGGTGTACAGTGGATTTGAAGCAAAGTGGAGCTGAGGAGGAATGGTGGGGCTGCATTTGTGCTTATTTAACTTAACAATAGAGCTGTTCTTCTGGGAGGTGAACGTTCATGTGGGGGAAATGTGAGGGGATTAAAAAGGAAATTTAATCTTTCATCAATTTCTCTGTGGAGCTGTCAGTGTTTGGGTAATTAAACTGTTTACCAACATTTTGTGTGCCTGCTGTTACAGCTGGATGCTGTCACTCTCACTTTTTTCCACTGTATAATTGACTGCATTAGCAAGTTCCTGAGACTTCACCTGCCTGCAGACACATCCACCTGTGGAATGGAGAGAGGGGTTTGCACTCTGTGTGCAGGTTCTGTAGGCACCTATTGAAGGAGAAGGATCATTTCGATTCACAGAATATGTATGGGTTTTGAATTACCTGCTCTGAATTGTGCCAGGAAAAGTAGGAGGAATCCTTTCTCCTTTTGAATGAAGGAATACTGAGGAGAGGGACTTGTAGGTGCTGGTGGATTAGAAGCTTAACATGAGCCAGCAGTGTG
>NW_008617555.1:0-3184 GCF_000691845.1 Merops nubicus | reverse complement strand
GAGAGCCGAGGGCAACCGCGGGGCCTCCCCGGGCAAAGGAGGCGTTCGGTGGTTCCCGGTGAAGTGAGGAGGAAGGGGGAACAACGGCCGTGGCGCTCGATTTCTGTGGAAAACTCCAGTTTGTGTTGCCTTTTGTAAATAGGCACAGTAACGGTTCGGTGCACTTCCGGGTGTGGGTAGTTGTGCTGCTCCGTTTCTTGGAAAGCACGACTAACACCACCAACAGCTCTTTGAAACGCTGGCGTTAAGAGAAAAAGAAAAAAATAGGAGCTTGTGTTTTAGCTTTTTTTTTTTTTTTTTTTTTTTTAAATCTTGAAAGTTATACTATTTATTTCAGGAACTTGCCAAAAAAAAGCTTCTTTGAGCTTTGCTCGGAGAGCAGGAACAGAGTATCTTTGTGGTCTGTCAGGGCTGTAAGCGTGGTGCTGGAACATCCCAAGTGCTTGATCTCGAGGTCTGGCACAGCATGAGGGATGCTTTCCTTACACAAACCACCCAACGTGATCTCCGGCTGTGCCTGCATCCCCTTCAGTCATCTCCATCTCACAGATATTTCGCTGCATTGTGTGCTGTAGAAGGGTTGTGAAGTAGTTCGATGTGCTTGGTGTGGTGAGGGCTTGGGCAGCCAGAGGACTGGGAATTTGTCTTTTCTTTTTCCAAGTAGTGAGCTGGTGCTGCTGGAGCGATGGTGGAGAGATGGGAAGCAGATGTTGGGTGGTCTATGGATGTTCTATAGGCTGTCAAAATATAAAGTGGTATCCTGACTAAAGAAATGTGATACATGTAAGTGCCTTGCAGATGTTGTGGAACGTATTATAGAGTTAATAATATGGCTTATTTACAAACACAAAGTAAGACTTCTGTATGAGCAAGGAGAAGCCTTGGTTAAGTGTCCTTTTTTATTTCTCCCTGTCTCAGAAATAATTACCATTTGCTGTGTGCATCAAACCCTAAGTTTCCTGTCTTGTCAGTCATCTGAAAAGAGTAAGTATAACTCAGTTATAGAATAAGTATAACTGGTTGACTTGGCTCAAGCTCATTCTGTTCCTGTGCAGCAGTTCATTTTCCAAGGCTGCCTTTCCCCTTCTCATTTTGCCTCTGCAGAAAGGTGTTTTTTTTTTTTCAGGTGAGCTTCCAGCTTAGCGTGACCTGGAGAGCAGAAGCTTTGCATAAAAGCCTTTGTATTAGAACAGTGGTTGATGACAATGTGACTGTACAGAAGGTTATATGTATCACCTATTTGGAATCTAATGAGCAGTGTTTGTTCTGTTTTTTTGTTTTTTTTTTTTTTTTTCTCCTTAGGATTTGAATGTGGTGCCCTTGAAAACTGTGATCTGAACAAGACCTCAGGAGCTGCAGAAGATTTGTGTCCTCAAACAGCCCATTTCTGCACTGAGGTTAAAAAAAAAACAAAACAAAACCAAAAAACCCAACAAAAAAAAACCTCAACCAAACCAAAAAAAAAAACCCAAAAAAACAGCAAACCAAAATCCTTAAAGAAGTTTGCTCAACAACATGTTTGTCATCAATCCAGTTGAAACCTAGACCTCACAAAAATAAAGACTAGCAGGTTTCCATGCCCACCTCTGTCATTACAAGCACCTGGACAAACCCTTATTTAATTTTTGTGTAGGTGCTGCTGATTTAAATCTGCCTGAGCAAGGAGAGAGTTCACTGACGTGGTGCCTCATGCTTGAGGGACAAGACTCAGGAATATGGTTATTCACCCTGCAGGCCTCTGAAAAATGCTATTCTTGTATGAACAACATTAGGTCGGTGTTTTCAGCTGTGCAGCAGAAGAGTGAGTGAAGTTTCAGTTTTTGTGCATTGTGAGGATTTGCAGAAAGGTGGTACAGACTTTGTTTCTAGAGACTTGAAGGATTTCTTATATTTTCTACTTAATGTAGTTAAAACAAGCCTGAGAAGTGCATTTTATAAGTTTGGATTCCTGTTAATCTCTTATTTCTATTAATTTCTTGTGGACTAACCTGGGTTTACTGGAGGCACTGCTGGGAAAGCTGGAGGATCCTGGTGGCAGCATGCCTTGCTGTGATTGGGGTGAGGCGAGTATGTCCTGATGCTGGACTTCACCCTGACATCAGTCATCTGTTGGCCGCAATGTTCTGTGCACACGCAGGAGACAGGCTTCTGGGAGCAGCCTGGAACACAGATTAAACTCTTCCTGCTCACAGCTCTTCTGGCAACTGTTGGAAGTAAATACATACTTAATAGAAACCAAGAAGCTTTTAAGTGTTCAAAAACTCTGTGCTCCTAGTCTTCTGACCCTTGTAATGCAACTCCAATAACCCTTCTGCCCCTCCCTGCTTTGGCTCTCAACTCAAAACAGAATCAGGAAAAAAACCTCAAAGCTAGAGTTAAAATATAGTGCAGGCGCCTACAGTTGAAAACTGTAATCAGTCTTGAGAAGGAAATGAAGTTTGAAAAGAGGGAAGGGCAGGTCAAGCAAATACAGTTTTGGAAAAGCAGTGCTAGTTCTCCTGGGGGTGTTTCACCATATGTCTCTAAGAACTGATTTTCAGTTGTTTAGAAAGCTTTTTTTTTAGGTGGTAATAGAATATATAATTTTTAAATGATCCTTAGATGCTCAGGGTTCAACTAGGATATAAACAAAATACATATGATGTACTGATCTTCATTTGTATTTAAGCTAGTGTAATAATGCATGGGTACATGAGTGAAAAATAATGAAAATACATATTGCACTTTACTACTATAGTTCCAGTGTGTTGCATGTATCTGTAAAATACACAGAGATGTATGTAATAGTGAAACATTGAGCTTTTTTAGGGCTTTGCTCAGCCTGATTAATGAACTGTGTTTCTCTGGCTTGTAAAGCTGATAAAGGTGATGTGGATTTTATGTTGTGTTTAGCCACACTGCTGCGCTTACCGCGGCACAGGATCCTGCCAGTGTCATTTGTGACTAGGTGAGATGTTAGACGCTTATTGTTTATTTATGGGTTTCTGCATCAGTATGAATTTAGCCTTCAGGCCAAAACAGAGTTTAATTGGAAAAATGTATCATTCAGCGCAGGACTTCTTAAAAGACAGGGCATGTTCCCTGGATGTGCTACTTTTAGGGGTTTAAACAAAGGTCATTCTGAGGCAGGGCGACGTTCCCTGCCGCGGGACTCTGCTGGCTTCAGAGAGCAGGATCACCGTCT
>NW_008617554.1:10756-14155 GCF_000691845.1 Merops nubicus | reverse complement strand
AATTTTTAAATGTTGTTTTTCGCTCTCCCCCGCCAGAAATAAAGACAGAAAATCCCGCAGCCTTCCACCGGGCTCCAACAAAACCCCGATGCAACAAACACCGTGTCTGGGAGAATAAATTCATCCCTCTTTTTTTTTTCGAGGGAGCTTGTTTTCTTTTAAAATAGGACGCGAGCGGGCCGGATTTCTGTAAAAACTGGCAAAATGCTAACGGTAATAGGGAGGACTAGGGACGGTGGATCGTGCAACCCCTCCCTTTGCCAACTGAGTCACAATTTTCCCCCCTTCTGTCTGCGAAACACTGACTTAAAAGCACCGCTGTTTATGTAATTCCCAAGAAAATCCAGTGTACCAAAAAAAAAAAAAAAATTGAAAAAAAAAATAAATCCTGCCCTGGCTTTTGTGAGCCGAGCGTCTTTACGCCGGATTGTTTCCTGATGTCTCCTGCTCTTTTTGAGCTTGAAAACATGAAATGTGGAATTGCGGCGGTAGCAGCAAAAGATAAAAAAAAAAAAAAGCCCCTGCATCCCCTTTCTGGAGGTAAAATAATCCCCTCTGCACCTTCCCAGCGGCGGCCGCTCGCTCACGCACTGTCCTTCTCGGCATTAAACCCGAACCCAACCCGTGACACGAGTTTGAAAACCTGAGTTGAATGAATAAATCCGCCAAGAGCGAGCACCATTCCTTTAGAGAGGAAAAATTATTCCCTTGCAAGTACGGAGGGATGAGTCACTCGCTCGGGTGTTCTGCCTCCAAAAACACGCCGGGAATGTTCCGGGGAGCCGGTACCGGGAGCCGGGCAGTGGGTTTTCCTTCTTTTATTTTTTTTGGTGACGGATGCGGGCGATGCCATCGAGTTGGGCTGAGGTCTTGTGAATTATTTCTCACTCTAGTGGGCAGTTGTGATTCGCACGTAGGAAACTTCACGCTAAGAAGTTAATCTCCTTAGTTTAGGGCCATCTCCCTCTGGGTCGGGGCTGGTTTATTGCCCTTCTGCCACCCCGACGGGAGCGCTGGGGGCTGGCAGCGTGGCACTGCAGCAGCTCTGTCAGGAGGGCCCAGCAGTGCTTCCAAGGACGTGCCCAGCCTCTCGCTGCTCGCCTTCATTTTTTTTGAAGGGTACTGTATTTGGAAATAGCGATGTCACACTTTGATTTAGGAGTAGGCTTTGCTGCTTTTAATTAAGGAGTCAGCAGTTCACTTCCCTAACGGACTTAGCTATGTGTGACTTGGAAGCATCTTCATACAGCTGTGACGTGGAAATTTTCCTCTGATTAAGATTTTTTTTTTTTTTCATTCCCCCTCCCCCCCCCAAATAATAAAAGCTGTAAGACCTCATATAATAAGTGCTGAATATTGTTTTTGGAATTACTTTGTTAAACCAAACAATTTGGGGTGCTGTGAGCATCCTCCTGCACCCGGCAGAAAGCACTGTTGGGATACTCCTCATGGGACTGTAGTTTTTCTTCTTCCCATTCTCACCGACAGCCTGTCAGACAAGATCCAACCGAGTAGTTAAAACTAGTAACAAAAAGTGGATTTAAAAGCCCCCTCCCCGGTCTCAGCTAAACAACAAATGCTAGGGACTGAACAGAGCTGCTCATTCTTCATGGGGGGAGTCCAACCGAGCATGTGTTTCAGCTGTGACAGGATTTCTGAGAGGCAGTTGAACGCCGGGTGTGCAGAGTTGCAATTTGTAGCAAAAAAAACCCCTCGTTTTTAGCGGAGGTTGTTACATCTGGGTTTTAGCCGTGCTGGCGATGGGATCTGCGACTGTCCAGTGCTCGCTCCAAAGAAAGTTGTTGTGGTTGTGTTTAGGTGGAGTTTTGATGAATCGTATCTCTTTTTAAAGAAACAGTCATGATCCTGAAGAAGCAATTCTTGTTTGGCTCTTTAGTCCCTGAAAGGAGTATTTTGAAAGGCACTTTTAGTATATCTGCTCAGAAAGTGAAAGTTGTATCTGTTAATTCGAGGAGCAATCATCCATCAGACGGAGCGCTCAAGATATGACTCATGCTAATTTGTTGCTCTCACATTAAGGCTGGAGCGCAAAAATATTTTAGCCTCTGGCATTGGAAGTTCACAGTGCCACATCCTACCACTCCAGGTCACGAATTACAGGATTTTTTTTTTTGTTTACTGCCCCCCCAGGAAAGGAAAAAATTAGTGCTGGAACGAGAGTATTTTGCACGCGAGCCTGTCCGAGGCGATCAAAATATCGCAAAAATGTTGACTTGGCATTAATGCTGGGTCAAGTAAAACCCTGCTCTGTGCCTGAATAGAAATGACTGGCGAGAGGCGTGCAGCAGGTGCTGCCTTCCCTTCTCCAACTGGGAGTTAAAAAAAAGATACCGCCCGGTCCTTTTTCCAAAGGCTCTAAGGCAGGAGGCCCTCGGAAACGGCTTGTGGAGAGGGGCTGGTAGAAAGGCAGCGCTGCTAATGACACTGGCTATCTGGGAACCAAGATAAGCGGCCTTATATAAGCAGCAGCTTCGTAGCCTGTAGCCTTATGAATATACATTGTTTTCTGTCCAGCGTCTCTGTCTGTTCCGTAGGAATAAGTGCATCATTACCTTGAAGTGCTGACGGTTCTTTCAGGCTTAAAAATATCCATAAACTGCCTGAGTTTGAACCCCGTCCAAAGGATTTGGGCTCTCTATTATCCGATCTGCTAGCTCTGCCTTTGAAACTGTATCTCTGGAGCTATCCTTAGGTGCTCTTAAGTGTCTTCTGATGCAGTTTTAACAACATTGTTTAATGCTTATTTAAAGTTGGCTGTGAAACACCTCATTTTTTTTTTTTTTTTAAATTGAAACTGTGTTTAAGTACACAACTCGCTTAGTATTGTACTTTTGACACGTGTTGTACATACTCTATCCTTTCCGTGCAATGCAGATGTCTCAATGGCTTTTAAAAAAATGCAGAGAATAAACAGCTGAAAATCCACAAACATCCCTGAAGTCAGGGAAAAGTTGAACGGAGCTGCTGGAGCTCAGGCTGCGCCCTGATTCAGCAGCAGAGCCTCCGGGAGAGTTCTGCCCCGGCCTCCTCCGCAGTGTCTCTGCAAAGCAGCCCCGCGGGCTGTTGTTGGAGGTGGCTGCTGTGGCAATGCTCAGCCTACCTGTTGCATCCCCAGCTTCGGCGCGGCGGGGACGGGACGCGCGGGTGAAACTTGAACGGAGCTGCTGGAGCTCAGGCTGCGCCCTGATTCAGCAGCAGAGCCTCCGGGAGAGTTCTGCCCCGGCCTCCTCCGCAGTGTCTCTGCAAAGCAGCCCCGCGGGCTGTTGTTGGAGGTGGCTGCTGTGGCAATGCTCAGCCTACCTGTTGCATCCCCAGCTTCGGCGCGGCGGGGACGGGACGCGCGGGTGAAACCGGACAGGCTGGTCTGGCTCCTAACGA
>NW_008617554.1:3201-10695 GCF_000691845.1 Merops nubicus | reverse complement strand
CCCGCCGGCGTGGTCTCCCGTTATCACACCGAGGCCGGGCTCTCTCCCGTGAGCTGTTTTCCCCTCAGACAGGCTTGTGGTGTCAGGGAGCACTCCCCTGCCTGGGTCAGTGTTTGTGTCCACGGGTGGCTTCCATCCACAGCTCGGCGTGGCGCTCCGGAAGGCGGAGGGGCCGCAGCGATGGGGGGCAGGCGGGAGCCCCTGCCCCGGGGCAGAGTGGTGCCTGGGTGGCTGCGGGCGCTGCCGCGATGGGCAGAGGCAAAGCGGCCAGAGCTTTGGATGTGACCAGGGGAAAGTCCCAGCGTAGTCCTTCTAGTGACTTCTCCAGAGGCCACGATAGAGTGGGTCGGTGTGGGAGGAGCGTTTGCCTGAGCCCTGAGCCACCTCGCAGCGCTGGCCACCCTCGGCAGGTGTACCAGTGGCCAGGTTGGGGGTTGTGAGCCAGCGCAGCCCTTTGCTGGGCTCTCACAGCCTCCTGCCGTGGTATTCTGTGAAGGAAACAGTAGAGGAGATGTCCTGGAAGGCTGCAGTGCTGATCTAACGGGAATGTGAGTTCCCCCAAACTGGGCGCCAGGCCTGGCACGCTGCGTTAGTAACCAGGCTGGTTCAGGACTCGTCTGATGAGACTGAGGCACATCTTGAATACAGATGCGCTTAAACTGGCTTAAGGTGCTAGAGTGATTTGTTTTAATGCTCCATTAGGCTGAATTGGTCTGTGTGGTTTCTAAACCACTTTAAAATTGTATCTGCCAGGGTTTTGTCCCAGTCTGACTGGATGAGTTTTAATAACAGTGTTTTTGGCCTTAGAATAAACAGTGCCTAGTACGAGCGTGGTGTTGAGCAGCCCGTAGCAGTGCAGGCTGCAGCTCAGCTGAGCGGGGCACACTCGTGGGGGTGTTCCCTTCCCTTCCCTTTGGCTTCTCCCACCGATTCTGTCGTTCAGAGGCAGTTGATGTTGTCTGTCCTGAAAGAGTTTTCAAGGCTTTTTTTTCATCCATCCATCCCTCCCCTCCCCAGCTGTGTTCTTCAGCATCTCTAGATGTCTGCCAGTGCTTATTGATTAGCTTCTCTTCCTATCACAAAGTAGCTGCCAATGAAGAGAAGAAGAGCATGTTGCTATTCTTGCTGGTTTCCAGACGCAAAGAGGGCAGTGGTCAGTGTATAAATGTGGCAGGAGCCTGCTAAATGTGGAAATGTGGCTTCAGACAGTGCTCGATTCAAGTTGCTTTGGTTTCAGTGCTAACACCCTGGTATAAATACCTTGTTTAAATAACACACCTTATCACATCCTGGCTCTCTGCGGCCGCAGTCTAATTCTCAACGTGCACTAAGCTCAGCTTAAAGGTGGGGCCTTATTTCCCAGCTCCCTTCAGTGCATTCATACTCTCCAAAGATAGTCCCAAGGTGGCATCTGATATGATCGTTAGCAAAACAAGTTTTCTGTTATGTAAAGATCAAACGCCGTGTTAGTATCAGATCTGACAGGCACCGAGTTGTTTTCTATAAGAAGTGTTGCCCTCTGGAAACTTAATTAATGATTTGATTGTTAGGATGTGTGCCTTCCTGCGCTGGCCACGGGATCTGCACAGCTCAGGCACTGGGAGCACGAGTGGTTTGTCCTGTCCAGACCCAGAATTACGTAACCCTTGCCAGGAGTTACTTCAATGGCTTTTTGGTCTAGAATGCGCTTTCCTGTTAGCTTGTGAATGCACTCACCGTGTCAGAGCGAGCTCCTATCCGTCGAATTTAAGTGTGAATGTTTGATTTTAGGCACACGAAGCCTCCCATCACCAACAGCAGGCAGCACAGAACAGTTTGTTGCCTCTCCTGAGCTCTGCTGTTGAGCCGCCCGATCAGAAGCCGATTCTGCCCTTACCAATAACGCAGAAACCTCAGCCTGCACCAGAAACATTAAAGGATGCTATTGTTGGGATTAAAAAGGAAAAACCTAAAACCTCCTTTGTGTGCACTTACTGCAGCAAAGCTTTCAGGGACAGCTACCATTTGAGGCGTCACGAGTCCTGCCACACAGGGATAAAGTTAGTGTCACGGCCAAAGAAAACTCCCACCACAATGGTGCCCCTCATCTCGACCATCGCTGGTGACAACAGCCGAAGTTCACTGGTGTCGACTATCGCGGGCATCCTGTCCACTGTCACTACGTCTTCCTCTGCCACCAACCCCAGCAGCAGCGCCGGCGCGACGGCCATGGCAGTGACTCAGACGGTGAAGAAGCCCAGCAAGCCCGTCAAGAAGAACCACGCTTGTGAGATGTGTGGAAAGGCCTTCAGGGACGTCTACCACCTCAACCGGCACAAGCTGTCCCACTCGGACGAGAAACCCTTTGAATGTCCAATTTGCAATCAGCGCTTCAAGAGAAAGGATCGCATGACCTACCACGTGAGGTCTCATGAAGGTGGCATCACGAAACCGTACACCTGTGGTGTTTGTGGAAAAGGCTTCTCGAGGTACCATGTAGAAAATCCCAGGCGAGCTCAAGTATTGGCTTTTCATAACCAAGAAGGGTTAAGCTATCATAGCCAGGGGCTAGGAGAACCAGACATCTTAGAAGATTGGTGAGGGGATAAAGAGCCTTGTTTACCTCTAGGGCGTGGGTCTCGGTCTGAGCCACATTGGCAGCGGCCAAAAGTGGTCGCTCTTTTCTGGGAGTGTTTTGAAACGATTTCGGGAGCTCATCCAGGCCCCTCAGGACACGTGTCCGTGTCTCTGGGGGTGCCCACGGGGCCCCCTCGGCGGGTCGATGACCGCGGGGGGCCCGGCAGGCGAGCGGTCGCCTTGTCCCGCAGCAGGGACAAGGGGTGCTGGCAGAGCACTGCGGGGGAGCCCACACTGCTGCTGCCTGCATTTATACCTCTGCTTGGAACAGGGAAAACTTCAGCCTCTAGAGCTCTTGATCCGTCACCCCCACGCAAGGCACGGGCACCCTATGTGCTGTTTCCGGGCGCGTGAGGGGAGCAGGGCTCAGTGTTACACCGCAGGTCGGGGCTCAGCGGAGCCGCCTGTTGCTCCGGCTGAAGCCCCCGTGTGGGCGAGGGGCACGTGCCCATTCCTGCCGTGCAGGGGGAAGGGGGGTGGTGAGGGGTCCCCAGGGCAGCGTTCGGCACCGCTGGCCTGGGTGTCCCCGCTCTGTGTTGGTAACAGTGTGCATTTTCTTCTCTGTTCCTCTCTTTTTCGCAGGCCCGATCATTTAAGCTGTCACGTTAAACATGTTCACTCAACAGAGAGACCCTTCAAATGCCAAGTAAGGGTTAAAATAATTTATTAAGAACAGTACATTATTTTATCCTTAGAATCTCAGGTGAATAATCTTTCCAGAACTGTATTTGCACCTCAACTTTTGTCTGAGAAGCAAGTATAGGAACGAAGTCGCCTCTGCCTCACGTACCAGCAGCACTGTAGTTCTGCCATAAGTGTCGAGGCAGTTTAAAAGGATGCTGTGGCTATGTTTTTGGGGTGATTAGAGGCTTTTTGAATTCTTGGAGAGCTACGTGAGTGCTCCGTTTCACCATATCCTTAACTTAGTAGCAGGATTGTAGCAGTGTCCTCAGCCCAGCGCCGGTTGCTGGAGGAATGTGTGCAGTAGGTTTGTCAGGGTGTTTAAATACAATGTCTTCCTCAGCGTATCCATTTAAAATGGATTGAAGTCCTTGATCCTGGATCTGTTACCTTGCTGGAAGGCAAAGCAAGTTGTCCTAAGTTGATCACTGAGTATTAGAGAAAGAACTTGACTGCCCTCGAACAATTAACTGTTTTGCTTGGAAATATCCATGCTTGTTCCAACCTGTGTTTTAGTGACTCATCATATTAAATAAAAGCCTTGTGTAAAAAAAGAATAGCATTAGAAAAAGGTTTAGTTTCCGTGTTCTGATTGGGATGGGAACAGGAGTAATTGAGCAATTTAAGATCAAGTTCGTATTTGTACAGTAATTCTGTAGCAAAAACCACCTTTGCCTGTTCTAGTCCTTTTTTATAAGCTGTCTCTTGCTTTGGTAAGTAAGGCAACCTGCTATTTTAAGAAAGTTCAAGTAATAGAGACTACAGTTTTTGTCCCAATCGTCTCAGAAGTGAACTCCCACTTTTAGTCTCTGTTTAGTAGTTTGATTTCGGTTTCTCTAAAAATACAGTTTAAACTTAAGACACTGCACCTGCCAGGTAAACTAGTCTTACAGTGGGCATGTGATTCGTCCTGTCATGATGCTGTCTGCACTTCAAGTGTCACTGTTGTCCTTCATATAGACGTGCACTGCTGCCTTTGCCACCAAAGACAGACTGCGGACACACATGGTGCGCCATGAAGGAAAGGTATCGTGTAATATCTGTGGTAAACTTCTGAGTGCAGCATATATCACCAGCCACTTAAAGACACACGGGCAGAGCCAAAGTATCAACTGTAATACCTGTAAACAAGGCATCAATAAAAGTAGGTGAACGTTTTAAAAACATTTCTAATAACAATGTGTTTGCAAAGGGAATTGCCTTTGATTTCGTTAAAATGCAGAACTGTGCCCATCAGTCTGGGTGTTCACACCTCTTAGATGTTTGATAACAGAATCTTCTTCAGCTCAAGAGTTAGTGTATCTCAGGTTGGTTTGCTGCTAGACTGTGCTCTTATCCCTCAGGTGTGTGAGAATAACCCATCTCTGGAAGAAAAGAGTTCCCAGGTTTTCTCATCTTCTAAGTTCAGGGCTAAAATCTGGAAATTTTAGCATATTTAAGATCTGCCAAGTTTCAGGTTTAAAGCCTCACCTAAAGCTCAACAAAAAGATTTCTCTGCTTCCTCTGAGCTTTGACCCTGGGGCTCAAGGATTCCTCCCTCTGGTAGTAGCTAACAAGGAAAACATTTTGGTTGAGCTTGGATATGTTTTGGACATTAGTGGCATTTGATTGGTGGTCTGCAGGAGTTCCAATGGGGTGTTTGTAATAGTTCTAGTTTTAAACTATGTGAAATGTTGAAGCCTGAACCTATGAGTGCCTAGTAAGCAAATGAAGACTC
Source organism: Merops nubicus (assembly GCF_000691845.1). NCBI lineage: Eukaryota > Metazoa > Chordata > Aves > Coraciiformes > Meropidae > Merops > Merops nubicus. The sequence goes on along the minus strand of NW_008617554.1, from coordinate 5,681 downwards.
AACTTCCAAATCTTCCCCATTAAAATACCTGTAACTTAAGTTAACCTACATGCCTCAGGGTAAATTGTGGGTTTTCAGCAGAATCAAGAGGGAGAATTAAGGAATGTCTTTGGAAACTTTGTCCTTAAAGCCTTTTAAATGGTATTAATTTATAACATCTTTTCAGTTCCTGTTACTGCTGGATAATTTGAAGGCACTGGGAATGTCTAAAATGCCTGATTGTTGAGCTTAATACGAAATTTGGCAGTGAAGTATTTTTCAAGGTGCAGGGTTACAGCTCTGGCTTCCTCAGGCAGTGCATGGGAGGCATTTACACCATCAGAGGTGGGGATGGTGAGCTGTAATGTGGCCAGAGAGTAATAACATGCTGGTCTGTGACTTGAAGGTAAACTGAAAATTTTAAGTCATACTTGCCATAAAAAGTCAAAAGGCTTTGGTTTTGTTTTTTTTTTTGACTAGAGCTGAGGTTTAGTAAAAGTGAACTCAGCCAACCAGCTTGAGTTGCAGAGGCTCAGTATAGCCCCATATTTCATCCTTCCTCAAATACAAATAATCAGAAAGGAAGTTAATTTTTGGCAGTGAAAGCAGATGTTCCTGGGTTGCATTTTGGTTTTTTAGCTCTTGGAAAGGTAGTTTTATAAAGCTCACAATTGATTATGTGGTTTTTAAACACCTCTGTGATTTTTGCTCTTGGAATCCTGTGAGATTCCACCCGCTCTTTATGGAAGAAGCCTTTGTGATCTCAGCAGAAAACAGAGTAACTTTTCAAGGTGAATTTGTGTTCTTACTTAATTGGCATAGCATGCATGAGTGAAGAGACCAGCAATCAGAAGCAGCAGCAGCAGCAACAGCAGCAGCAGCCGCAACAACAACAACAAAATTCTCCTAACGCCAAGGAGTTCATTTTCCCCACAACAACAACAACAGCAGCAGCAGCAGCAACAACAGCAACAACAACAACAGCAGCAACAGCAGCAGCAGCAGCAGCAGCATGTAACAAGTTGGCCTGGAAAGCAGGTAGAGACCCTGAGGTTGTGGGAAGAGGCCGTCAAAGCAAGGAAGAAAGGTAAAACAAAGCAGTGCTCACAGCTTGGTGTGGTAGGATGCTGGAGTTTATGGCTCTAGAGGGGGGTTAAGATGTCAGAAGAGGGTGTCTTGCATGCAGGCTGCATTCCCAGGGTCAGGAGTAGCAGCTCAGCACTGGCAGGAGGACAATGTGGCTGTGTGGCTGAGCTCCCTGCTGGCTGCCCCTGCTCTGTGCTGGATGTGTGTGTCTGCTCCAGGGCACCAGTGGGGCTTTTCACTTGCATGTGGTTTGTAGCTGTGTTTATGCATATTTACCAGTTGTTGTGTGCATATATATATATATATATGTGTATATATACACACACACACACCAGCCTGTGCTGCATCAGCAGCAGTTTGCATGTGGGTGCTTTCTGTGCCTGTTTTCTCTCCCGATTTATTTCATTCACTTTATCCCCACATAACTGTCTTTGCGTGTTTTCTAGAACTCATAGAACTTACTCCTCCCTCTCTTTGTTGTTTTTTTTTTGCATTACAAGATTAACTAACAAGTGATCCTGTTCTCCTTGTTGCTAGCTCCCAGCTTACATGCACCTCTGCTGCTGTAATTGGAGTCGCTTCCTATTGTTGCTCGGTGTGTCAGTTTTGTGCAGGACAGATCCTTCCCTCAGTGTCCTTAGGACTAGAGGAGTTTAAAGTTTCCTGTGGCTGTTGTGTAGTTTATCCTCTCCACAACAGTTTGATTTCTAATGCCCATCATGTGACTCTTGTGGATTACATGTTTTAGAAGAAATTCTTAGTGACCACTTACTGTTTTTCACTGGCTGTTTTTAGTAATAAATGTTTTTTACTCACTTTTTTTTTCTCTCCTAAACTTCCTTTCAGTTTCTTCAATCTTTTTTTTTCTTTTTTAGGTCTTGTTTGTGTATTAGGCTGCTAGCTTGTTTCAGCTTAATTGTTATTCCAGTTGAATTGAACTCTGTGATCAGACAGCATAGAAACAGCTTATTCATGTTAAAACATAGTGATAACAGAAACATTAAATATCATCAGGCCACTGAACAGATAAAGCAAATGGGTGTCAGATTTAGGAAATATCTGATAATTTTCTTCTGCTTGTTCCTTTCTGTGTCTTGTTCCCTCTTCCCTTCCTTTCTTACTGAGGTTATTGAACGTGCTTTAACAGAACCAGTGGTTTGGGGCAGAATGGTGAGCAAGGGAGGTGGGTGGGGTCAGATGGATGGTATTAGCTGAGCTGAGCTGGGAGGGGGCAGGGGTGGGATGAGTCTTTGCACGTTTCTGTGCTCAGGAGGTGAAGTTAGACCAGTCAGTGCCATGCCCACGTGCTGCTCTTCCCAGGCAGGTTCTCCTGTGCTGGTGCCACCTCTTGGGTTGGCTTCACAACACTGTTTTTTTTTTTTTTAGTCTAATATGATTTATTTTCACTTTTTTTT
>NW_008617554.1:2838-3185 GCF_000691845.1 Merops nubicus | reverse complement strand
TCCCTTCCTTCCCACCCCTCCTAGATATGGACTTTGAAGAACCAACAGTAACCCTTGAGTGGGGCTAATGTTGCTTTCAAAGTTAATGCTGTCTTGGTACATTTGTATTGCCCGAGTGGCAAGAGTGGACTCTTTGCTCCTGGCTTACCTCCTGAAACGTGGGTGTAGACTGAGCTTGGTGTCCTACCCTACAAATGTGGAATAAGACATGGCTTAGAAGTGCCGTAACGTTGACCTGGAACATATTTTTGTTGGTTTCTCTAGCAGTCCTCCCTTCCCTTTACCCACGACCACCAACCCGCTTCCCTTTTTGGAGCCTTCTGGTTTGGTAGCTGGCAGGGGGTGGT
>NW_008617554.1:0-2708 GCF_000691845.1 Merops nubicus | reverse complement strand
TACTGCAAAACAGGGTAAAAAAAAAAAAAAACTAAACCCAACAAAACCCCCTGAACCCAAAACCCCACAAACCAAAGCAACTCAGTGTGCAGCTGTAGCTCGTGTGAAAGCTGAGGAGATAATGGGGCTTGAAAGATGTACTGACTGGGTAGCCTTGAAAATTGCTAAGAAGTATTGTGATCCGTGGAACTATTGAGTAGCACTAATTAAGACTGAAATAAGCAGGTAAATATTGAAACGAGCTTTGCTTATCAGTCCCTAATAATGACTTTTTAAAACCTTCACAGAATGTCAGTTCACCTTTGAGAAGGCTATAGAGTACGTACCATTCGGTATGTACACTCTCTCCTCTATTTATAATGTTCCTCTTGGGAGGATTTTTTTGATTGTACAGTACTGTTTTTATGAACATCAAAACCCTCTTTATAAGACGATCTCGCTTGACTTCTCAGGAAAAAAGTATTGAATTGAAATGAACTGCATGAGAGTTTGTATTTCTCCTAGGCTGTAAAATGTTAACAGTTTTAACTTACTAATAATTCCTAAAGAAAATGATACCAGAATTTGTACTTGTTCTTGTTCGGTTTTGGTTTTTGTTTTTTTGTTTTTGTTCTTTTTTTTTCTTTTTAAAATCTTGTCCATGGTTTTTTATGTGTTAAAAACTTTTTGTCTTTTTATGTCTCATTTTTAGAAGCTGCTAACTTGTGCCAAACCTCCACTGCTGCTACTACGCCTGTGACTCTTACTACTCCATTCAATATAACGTCCTCTGTGGCTTCTGGGACTATCACAAACCCAGTCACAGTGGCAGCTGCAATGAGCATGAGAAGTCCAGTAAATGTATCAAGTGCAGTTAATATATCCAGTCCGATGAACTTAGGGCATCCTGTCACTATAACCAGCCCACTGTCCATGACCTCTCCCCTCACGCTCACCACCCCGGTGAACCTGCCCACGCCGGTCACGGCTCCAGTGAACATAGCGCACCCGGTCACCATCACCTCCCCCATGAACCTGCCCACGCCCATGACGCTGGCCGGGCCCCTCAACATCGCCATGAGGCCGGTGGAGAGCATGCCCTTCCTGCCCCAGGCCTTGCCCACCTCTCCTCCCTGGTAAAGAACTTCTAAACAGTATTAAAAAGGATTAAAACGGAATCCTTACCAGCAGTTTTTTTTTTTTTTTTTTTAGTTTTTTTTTTTCTTTTTTTTTGGGTTTTGTTTGGTTGGGTTTTTGTTTTGTTTTCTTTTTGTTTCGTTTTGTTTCGTTTGAGTTAAAAATAATAAATTCAGGCTAAGACACTGGGGCAACGTGCACCATCAGAGACCATAGTAGCATCTTCCCCTGTTGATTTGGCTCATATGGTTCAAACTTGAGTTTCACTGGAGCACTTCATTTAAAGTAAGTTTTACCTTTTAGCTGACTGATGCTTAATTAGAGCAGATACTTATTTGCCAGAGTTTTAAAAAAAAAAAAAAAAAAAAGATGTTAAAAAAAACAAGTTCTGTGTTTTATCCCCCAAATTATAACTTAGAAAATTATTTTAATCTAAACACTAGCAAAGACCCCCCCTCTGTATCCTTAACAGGGTGGATGGCTAATTTTAACCTGCCAGTTGTTAAGTCCACTGTTTCTGAGCTAGTGTAGAATCTTTGTCTGTGTTGATGTTGTTTTTTCTTTTTTTTTTTTTTTTATGAGTAAATGCATTACAATGTTGTCATTTTAAAAAAAGAAAAAAAAATGCATTTTGGAAAAAATATGCATTTTACCTTTGGGAATATGATAATTTCAGGCAGCATTCCCTATGGGAAAGGTGATACCAGCTCTGATATGCAAAGCATATGATAACTTATCATTCTAACTTCAACATATAATAGGGATTGTGACCTGATATTTGGAGATGTAAATATTACCCAACATATTACCCTAAGGGAATATAGCATTGTAGTCAACATTTTTTTAAAAAAAAAAACAAACCTGTTATTGTTTGGTGAGAAACAGCCATGGCTGACAGAAGAGGAGTCGAAATGTATGTAAACATGGTCTCTGAACAGTCAGACCCCTATGGGACTCTTTTATCTAGGAGCAAAAGGAGTGCTTTGAAACTTATGAAATATTGCTTTAAGCTGGAAGATTTTGGAGGCACTGGGTATGATTTTTATGCCCTCTGCCTCCCAGTCAGAGCCTGCTGGTGTTGCAGCAGGGGACAGACGTGTTAGTTGTTCACTAGAAGTTTTGTCTTATCTTAAATTGTATACAGTTTTTATTCTAACCACTAACTAGGTAGGATGCCCCTCCAGGACAAGCAGAGAGCGTCTTTTAATTTCTCCCCTCTTTCTTAATCAAGTGTTGTGCAAATCTGTTCAACTTTGTAAATATTTGCAAACATCATCATTTTTACGTTACTCTTCTATTGTGTTAACACATTTCTATCAGTTTGTGGGAGTTCGGGGCGATGGTTTGAACTATCCAGCCCAGGACTTCCCCACAAATGGTCACACATGTTTAAGCTACATGTGCTTTTTATTTCTTAACCTGTTTATCTGTACATAAAGTAGAAAGCAAAAACTAGGGAAACAGATATACTTTTTAGACTATCATGTCACATATTCACGTTTTTAAAACTTTGTTTAAAAAAAAAAAACAAACAAAAAAACCCCACCCTAAACCCCGAGGCTCTACATTAAAAAAAAAATAAAATAAAAAAA
>NW_008617553.1:0-235 GCF_000691845.1 Merops nubicus | reverse complement strand
TGTGGCCAAGGAAGGTTGGAGCAGATGATCCCTGAGGGTCCTTCCAACCTGGGATCTGAATGGACCAGACCCTGGGGAGGGGGAGACCGAGCCCCCTCGGGGTCAGGAGGGACCTTCCCGTGGAAGAGCTGAACAGTTTTGAAGGTGGGAAGTTGAGAAAAGGCTTTTTAGCCTCTGAAGGAGAACCTGGATGTTCTTCTCCAACACACGACCCCAGCCGGGTGCTCCCCGAACC
>NW_008617552.1:0-13618 GCF_000691845.1 Merops nubicus | reverse complement strand
AAAGGATTCTATGATTCTATCTCTGCTTTATTGTCTGAGTGCTTCCTGAACATGCCCCTTAAACTTGCAGTACTACCAGGGTAGCACCACAACTCACAGAAGCATCTTTTTAGGGAAGAGACAGATGATGGATGGATAGATGGACATTAGTTCCACTAAAATCACTAAGTAGTTCCAACATCCGTTGATTTTGCAATTCTGACCACTAAGCTTATTTTTTCTTGGAAACCTGAAACAAAACTGAAGAACACTAACAAGTAAGAATCTATTTTGACACGTTTTTCATGGAATCACAGAACGGTTTGGGTTGGAAGGGACCTTAAAGGTCATCTAGTTCCAAGTCCTCTGCCAGGGGCAGGGATAACTTCCATTAGACTAGGTTACTCAAAGGCCCAACCAACCTAATCCTGAACATATCCACAGTGATGAAGCCTCCATAACTTCCCTGGGCAACCTGTTCAGGCTCTCATCACCCTCAGAGTGAAGAGCATCTTCCTTACATCTAATCTAAATCTATCCTTTTAAACTAGAAAAACGTAGACAACACTATAATGTGTCAAGCTGTTTTTCAAATCCACTACTATTGACGGAAATGTAAGATATTTAGAATTACAGAAAATACTGAAAGCAATAACTGATATCTCTGGGGAAGAAAACTCTAGAGTGGACAAGCCCAGAAAGCCAGAAGAAAATACATTGGGGGGCAACTTGCAAGAGATGGACACAGACATCTTTAACCAAAAAAAAGGGAAAAGCTGAGTTTGAAAAACATGGTCTACGAGTGTGTGTCTGTCTGTCTGTTTGTCTGTGTCTGTCTCTGTGTCTGTATTAAAAGGAATTTCCTCAACTAACTTGAGCCCAAAAATCCTGCAGTTACTGATGACAATTGCATGCTACAGATGTTAATTGTCCTATTTGCATGTTTACAGTAAGTTAATCTGTGCACAGTGACTATTTCTGTCAGCTGTCAATGTATAACAACTGTTTCAGCTTTCAGAGTCACACAAAACAAACACACAACTTCATATTCTGTTGCCAACTTCAAACCCTTCTTAAAAGGCAACTTTCATATAAACAGGGGCATTTAAGACACTTTCCATACACTCAACAAATAAAAAGCTTCATTAACTATGTTCTGTGTTACAGGAAAAGAACATTTCTTTATAGGAATTTGGGATGGGTGTTACCTCATTAAATACCTGATCTGGTATTTAAGTTCTCATTGTGATTTAAGTTCTTATTGAAAGTACCATCACCATTGTTATCTGGTCTTGAAATAGTAGCAGGATCAAAAGTTTTTACCAAACTGTAGTAATCCTTCCAATTCTTTACCTCATCCCACCGGGAAGGGAGGGGAGGAGTGGGGAGCAAGCAACTTTGTGATGCTTTCTTTAACGGGGGTTAAACCATGACTCCAGGTTACATCGTCACACCTTTAGAACATACACCAAGCACAGTCTGGCTATACCATGTGGTTTTCTCATTTAGGTTTCACACTAGGATTTTGTTTATGTAGGAATGCTGTAGAACTGCTGAGCTCCCAAGCTTCCCTTCAATTTCAGGCATCTTAACTGTATTTCCAGATGATAAAAGTTTTGTGCTGGGTCTATAGTCCCCATGGGAACACTGAACCAGTAAGAAAAATTTACTAGATGGCAAAGTATGATTAAAAGCTTGCTGTGAAAAGTTACTTAAATAATATAAATCCCATGGAAATTCAGACTTTGGTATCTGTTATGTTCACAATGAGGATTGTGAATCTGGCCACTACTCATCAGTGTAATATCACTTCCTGTATTCTTTAATTTCTACCCAAATATTAGAAGACAAACATTCCCTGTTTGAAGGAAAAAAAAACAAAAGTAGCAAAAAGCTGATAACAGTTTGTATCAAGCTGCAAACAAAAGAACCAGAAGGTATTCTTTTTCTTTTCTTCTTAGTCTGTGCCAAGTCATATCAATGCATTTGACTACAATTGACCAAAAAAAACCTCTAAGAAAGCTAAGAAAAAAAGACAAAAGCAGAAGTCTTCGAACTAGTAATATTGCAAGTAAAATAAGGTCCACATCACTTACTGAAAAAAATAGTTTGCCTTGTCATTTAAAGGAGAAAGCCTTTAAATAACAATAATGTACAGCCAGAAGGATGCGGCAGCTGTGATATGATCCTCTGTTTCTTTCAACCTTCATAAAACAAGGTTCAATAAACATGATACAAATTGAACTTCCTGTACAATCTTTATCATCCATTCTTCACAGCATGAAATGCAAAATTCTTCTTTGGACAAAAAAAAAAAACCCTCTATTGTTGTTACAGTTAATGCCAAAGTGAGTGGATAGCCTCTGTATTTTTTCAAGAACTCTTTTAGCCACTGTCATGTCAGCAGGTTCCATTGGAGGCTGAAGCCACTGATTCAGCTGCATGCCTAACATGCTTTCCTCTTACTAGTGTAAGAGTAACACTTGTGTCTTGTTTAAGTTAAGCTTAAGCCAGCATTTTCTAAATCTATTTGCTTATCTCATTCAGGCAACCTGTCATCCCTCTAGGGGTACTGTCCATTGCTTTTGGAAAGCTGCTCAAAGCAGGATGTTGTCAGCATATTACTAGCACCACAGACTGTGACATCCAAAACTGAGAAATTTCAGAAATGATAACAGATAAAATACACTCACACAAAGCTTTTAGGACCTGCTTTAACCATGCTACAACATATTGCAGTCTGTATTGGCTAGATAGCAACAGGCTCCTTTACACCTATATGTATGTACATATGGAACCATTCTATTCAGTCATAACAATGTTTGTATTTTTTTAACTTATTCTGTTTCATAAAATATCTAGAGATCTTCATGTACAAAAAATTTGAAATATAGCTCATTTTCAGCCCTATCTTGTTTATAAGTGAAATTCTCTTCCTTTATTAGTATTTTATCCTACTTTTTATTTGAGCAAAGTATATACAATTGGATTACCTCAAATTGGGGGGCTTTTTTCACCTTTTCCTTGCCTATAATTCTAACTGCTGGCCAGCTAAATATTTTTGGTTGTGTTCTCTTTCTACTTGAAAGTCTGTTTTCTAACACTAGATCCTCAATAAATTCCTCATTATACCATAATACCTTATTTTTGTTTAAAGATTACTTTCTTTCACAAATAGACATTAATAAGTACTTCACATTAAGTATTCTTTAATTCCTTATTAATAACATTCCCTAATTTATCAAAAATGTGACATCTATTATCTTTGAAATATATTCTGTAGGTTTCTATGCACAACAACAAATCTTTGTGCATTTTAGGATTAAAACAGATCACTTGGATCCCAAGTTAAATATAGAAATACATTTCTTATGATCATTATATTTGCCTGTCCCCAGCACATTTATCTTTGCCATATTTACAATTACTATCCAGGCCTCACTAACACTGTGAAAAATCCAACCAACACAAATATTTATCTTATATTAAAGAGGGAGCAATGTATTATGAGGACAAAAAATTTGGAAAAAAAGTCCACAGCATCTTTTAAAGTCAGGCAACTGTAATCTCATGCTGAAAATAATAAATTCAATAGTGTCAATATGAGCCATGATCAGTCATCAGAATCACACCACAGAAGTTGTTCAGGTACCTCGTATTTACTATTATAGAGACAACAACAGTTATATAGTTAAAGGTATTTGGGGGACTTGTATATTACTTCAAAATAGCAACAATGTCCCTGTTTTGTTTGGTTTGGTTTTACATACTACAAGTTACAGGGGGGTTTTTTTGGCTTATTTACTCTGGTTTTTTATCTATCTTACTGCTTAGGAAAATAAACACAGTAGAACACTCTACTTCTCATGACTCCAACCTCACAAATGTATTGGCTTCACAGACAAATTTTTCTTTCAAAAAAATATTTCTTCAAAATACACTGTGATTTTTTTTTAATAGGTTCTATCAAAAACCATACTAAACAGGAATTATACAGACTGCAAATAAGCCTGCAGACTATTTACAGTGCAAATTATATGAAATTGTTTATGTGGGCTTGCTATCACACTTGGGGTGGATAATCTGAAGAAATCCAAAAGTACCTAGTGGTTGGTGGATATTGTTTATACAATAAATTAAGAATACAAAAATAATAATCCATTGATTCATGTTAAGTATTTGAGAAAAAAAAACAATTTAACTAGAATTCAGAGGTTCCTATAAAATGGAACAATCTATTTCAAAGATTGCTTTAATTCAGACACTGACTAAAATATCCAGTATTATTTCCTAACCAGACTTCTAAATTTATGAAGAAAATAACATATCTAAGCTAAGAAGGTCTACCTGCCAAATGTTCAATTTGGGAACTAGTGAGACTGAATTTGTATCAAACTACAAAAAAAAAGTATATACATGCATTGCATCTTACAATTTATTCTGCTTGTTTGCATAACTTGATGCAACTGTGCCTTAAAGGAGATGTGGCATAATGACACTGTCTTCTCCAGTCATTGCCAGGCCTATGGGGGACAAAAAGGTGATCAGGAGTAGTCAGCATACATTCACCAAGGGAAAGTCATGCTTGACCAACCTGATGGCCTTTTACAATGGAATGACTGGGTATGGGGAGAGCACTGAATATCGTCTACCTTTTCTCCAGCAACACTTTCCACATTGTCTTCCATAAGATCCCCACAGAGATCTGTTTATGTGCACGCTGGATGAGCGACACTGAGGTGGATTGAAGCCTGAACAGCAGAACCATCTATGATTCTATGACATACTGGACAGAGTACAGCAAAAGGTCACAAAGATGATTAAGGGACTGAAGCATCTCTCCTGAGGATAGGCTGAGAATGCTGGGACTGTCTAACCTAGAGAAGAAAAAGTCGGGGGGGAATCTTATCAATATATAGAAATACCTGAAGAAAGGGTGCAAAGAGGATGGAGCCAGGCTTTTTTCAGTGGTGCCTAGTGACAAGACCAGATGCAATGGGCACAAACTGAAACACATCAAGTTCCCTCTAAACATAAGGAAACACTTTTCACTGAAGGAGTCACTGAGCACAAGCACATGTATCTCTAGCCCAGAAAGGTTTTAGATTTTCCAACCCTGTAGATCTTCAAAACTCATCTGGATATCATCTTGGACAACTAGCTGTGATGACCCAGCTTGGGGAGGGGGATTGGATAGGATGAACTCCAGAGGTCCCTTCCAATCTCATCTACTCTTTTGTTACAGAATTCATTACTAAGTTTGTCAAGACTAATCCTGCCTCTGCCCATAAGGACACACGTGGTGAACCATTCTTCAAGAAATACTTTCACCAGAGCAAAACTGAATTTTGTAATGTGATACCTTACGTTTTCAGCCACTACTGTCATTCCTTTTCTGCCTTCTCCCACCACATTTTGTCCTCCCCAGATTAACTGTAAATAAGTTTTCTCATCAGCAATGTTGGACAGCCAGATGTATCTTGAAATCCATAACAAACTCAGACACTGACAGTGATTTCAAGTTTCCCCTTGGTGCATCCATGCTGACTATTCATGATAACTTTCTTTTCCTCCATGTACTTGGAGGAACCTCCAGAATGAGCTGTTTTGTCACCTTTTCAGGGATGTTCTCTAGTTCTCATTAATTCTTATTACTCTCCACTGAATTCTAACTGCTCCATCATCATTTTTCATGTGTTGCGTCCAAAAAAAGGGCACACTATTCCAGGTGAGACCTTGCCAAAGCTTTGATGTCTGTACATTCCAGTATGATACTTATCTCTTCCACAATACTGGCTACTGCTTAACTTACATACTAATATGGCTCCCCGAATCTCTCCCAAAGAACTTCTACCTACACCATTCTTCCCTAACCTATGTCAACCACAAACTATCCCAGCGTAATTACACCCTTTTGCATTTATCCTTCTCAATGACATCATTACATCATAAGTACAGCTTGAAATTTTCAGGATAATTTTGGAATATAATCTTGCTATTAGATGCTACACTTCTCCCAGCCTTGTGTCATCTGTAAATTTAATGAGTATACAACTTAATTCATTTCTTAATAATTTATTAAAAACAACAAACAAAGCTCATTCCCAAAGAGATCATGGTTCAAAAAAAACCAAATCTGTCCATAACAGTAATCATTTATAAACACATTTTTTCAAGTATAACTCAGCTGTTTACACTAAGTATATAGTATTTTCAATTTCTTCAAATCCATATGCTTCAAATTTGCAACATTGGTAAGCAAAAAAATCTTTGCTGCATTAAGGAAACTGGGACTACAAAGGTTCCAAGGTGTTGTGAACAAAATGTAATATTGCCAGTATTAACAATAGCCAATTAAAAAACCCTTTATTAAGTGAAATTTTATAAAAACTTAAGTGAGGATATCAGAAGGAGCCAAGAATACATTGCTTTACAGAATATCAATTTTGCAGCCTATTTCTCCATTTAATTTTGTGAATATTTCTCAGTGTATTCTCAAAAAATAATTCAGAACTTCTGTGGCCTGCAAGCATGAAACTCCACTTAAATATACATATTTAAAAAAAAAAAAACTGGTTCTGCCTGGAAAATACTTAAGTTATATGCATGTTTTAAACCAGCTACACATGTGTTCCAAAGCAAACATTTATTTTATCATGTGAACTTACAAGGTATTCCCCTTCAGAAGAAAGACAAGACAGCAAAACGATTTTTTAAAGCTTAAATAATATCAAAATGCACATTTTAAGAATTTGTAAATGTCAATAAATAAATTTGGTTTCTCTTTATGAAAAGAGTATTTTCAGCTCCACACTTTAAGTTTTTCTCTAAGACTGAATGTCCTAGCTTTGCCAGTTTCTGTTAAATCTTAAAATAATCACATAACAAGAAAAGTTTTTTTTTTTTTTCCTATGGTTCTCACACTGGCTTAGCATTGTAAAAGGCCCAAGGATGAAATACTGGCCTCAAAGTCAAAATTCCCTCAGCTTTGACAGACTCAATATTTCACCTTGTATCTGATAAAGTTTTGAAACTTTACAGATACTTTAAAAGCATGAAAAAAAATAAATTACATTTCCCTGGTACTTAAAAAGCTCTTTATACATATTATGTAGATTTGTATAGCATTCTATGCGTAATCAATATCACAAATACCATGCATGTGCATAGACATGCTATATACAATACTACATGTCTTACCATTCCAGCTTCTCATGCACAGAAAACACATCACTTCACTGGGAGATTCATGTATGGAGCATTTGCAGAAAAAGTCAAATGGAGCAGTAGTAACTCCTTGGACAGTATTCTAATGTAATCACTTATATTACTGATAGGAGAGTACAACTTGATTTTCAGTTTTCTCTTTGAGTGCCAGAAGGCAAAGTGTCAGCTTGTAAAATGACCTCAGCAGGAGGTTCTAAAGGGACAATTATTTTAAACATACTCTCCAGCATGTTTTAATGCTATACAGACATTACTTATTCTACAGAGAGCAGCTTACTTACGTCTGGGGCTCCTTTTCATTTTGCTGTTTTTGTTGTGGTTGAAGAACGTTATTTACCAGCTCAGTGATCCCACTAAAGGGAAACCACCTGTTTAAATAAGCAAATAATGTGACTGAATAACCAATAAAACCACACTAGTTTAAATGTTTTCTTATCCAATGTCAATAGAAATATACAGGCGGAAAAGCCAGAGCCAATGGGAATGTTAGCTGCAGTACTAAGTCAGCCACTAAAGGGTGTAAGGGAAATAAAGTTTTACAGTTCACCAGTTCACAAGCAGGCAGCAAGAACCTACATCCAGCTAACATGTGGATGAAGTAAGAAGCTGCAGGCAGCTCTCTTACAAGCCAGTCAGGAAGCAGATGACAAACTAACTGCAGCCTATCAGGTATTAGTGAAAGCTAATACCCTCAAAGGTGCAGAAAGCAGAACACGGCAAAGGTAGAAAAGTCAAGCCTACTGCATTTTTAAGACATTTTACTTACTGTGACAGCTGTGGTTTTTGCTCTTCTTTGACCCTAAAAAGATAAGTTTGCACAACTGAGTGCAACATGTCGTAAAACAACTACCCTGAAGTTCTATAATTTGTATCAAGTGGATGGGATACAGTTCTGAGTTAAAAGGATTTCCTTATAACATTTGTTGCATATTTATATTAAGTTTTATTCTGTGCTTTTTTTTCCCATTTAAAATTAAAAATGGGGAATGCAAAGTATCTAACACTTTTAGTTAAATGAAATCTGTAGCATTGTATAACTGGCTTCTGATTCTTTGGACAGAATTGATTATATTAACTATAATCTATTTTACAGTTTTTATTTAAAACCAAATTGCTGATTATAATTCAAGGTGAATTTATAACATGTAACATGCTGTTAAAAAAGCAATATCCTAAACTAATAGATTAAAGGAAAATCTGCACTACATTTAAACTACAATGATGTCAGGGCCTGCAGACAACATACCTCTAAAAACGAAGGAAAGGTAAGGAATTTTACTTTATTTTTTAACTAAATTATTTTTTAACTTAATTTTTAACGAGATATTACATACAGTAGGTCTCTATAGTACTAATTAACATTTGTCCATTGTCTTTAGGAGAATATTCTATCTGAAATACATCCTCTAACTTCAGCAAGCAAGGTAATGTTCTATGCAATTCCTCTCCACCAAGCCCAAGAATGGAGACACACTCACAGGAATATTTACATCCTCTAATTGCAGATATTGATCTTACATAACAAGTCAGGATCTAGCTTCCCTATATGTTTGTATTGCATTTGTGTCTGGTGGGGTTTTGGTAGTGGGGGAGGAGGTTACTGTCATGGGCTCCTTGAAACTTTGAGAAGCTCCCCCTGCTCCAGGTCAGACTCATCTCTGGCCAAGGCCAAGCCAATCATCGCCTTCGTGATAACATATTGAACAGGGGGAAAACCTGTTGGGTGAGTTCTTTTGTTTGGGGAGTTCTTTTGCTCTGCAGAAGAGTGAGAGTTGAGAAATGACCGTGTGGACAACAAATGTCCACAGAAGTGGATATTAAGACACACCACAAAAATTCACAAAAATTACTACAGAAAGGAAAAACTGAACATGCAGCACACAGTAAAAAGCCTTCTAGCACCGTTTTGTCTCTTGAGCGCTTGAGAAATCTATATACAAAGAAATGTTCCAGTACAATAAAAGAACAACAAGCAGATATACTCAAAAGTTAAGAAATATGAAAATAATTCTTTGTGCATCCACAATTCCCCTCTACCATGCATTTTAATCATAATACTGTCTTTAAACCAGAGATTCCATACTAGTTTTTTTGACACAGGAAATTCAAAGGGGGAGGAGTGGGAGAAGCATGGAATTGAAGCATTTCCATACTTCTTTCACTAGGCAGCTTAGGACTATGGATTCCTCAACATGGAACTTAAAAGCTCTATATGGTCAATTGTGAGCAGAAAACTCTTCCAGACTGATTCACAGCTCCTAAGTCACATGCCTAGAGCTAGACAGTGTCAATGTTACTTCCTGGGCAACTGGACAAAGGAAACTGAATATGCCGCTCATCCTTACATGCCTCTCCATACATGGCTTCCAAACATATTTACTGGACATCTCTAAGTTATTACTTCACTGTGAATTTTTCTCTTGAAATAAAGGAAATATGAACAATTCACATAATCCGATTACAATCAATACCTTTCCTTTGGATAGTGTCCACAGTCAATTTTTTCTCACGTGTGGAACTGAAATCAAAATAGAGTAATATCTCAATTGCAATACTGCATAGTATTTACAAGTGTGTCTGAAATAATCCATTTTTTTTTCAAGAGGATATAGCATCTTTACATAATAGTATGTTTGGTGAATTCAATTGCAGCTGCAAACCCTTGGTATTTTCTAAAAATCCGATTTGGAGATTTTAACTTTGCTAATGGACAATGTTTTTTATTTAATGGCGCTGACATTTTGAAAACCTTCATTTAAAATTTTCTCAGCATTTTACAGGAACACTGTGTTCTAAGCCAGGATGTAATTTGGCCCTATATGTCAAAATCTATCTCCTATGAAATAATTTCTTCTTCTCCTACAATTCTGTCTCTCACCCACTATATTCTTTCCAACACTGCAGCTATGTGAGGACGATAGCTTCCATTATATAACTGTGATGCATTCCTTGAGCACTCTCCATACATCCTTTAGTCCCTGGATTAAGCAATGATCTTCCTTGACTTTATAACAACCATGGAGGACAAGATCCAATTTTAAAAGAATTTATGAAAAATATCCATTGAAAAAGCTTATTTTACGGTATGAAATTAAACTAATATTGGCCTTATGGATCAACAGGCCTAAACCCTTCAGGTGTACACCACAGGTACTTATCTCTCAAAGTCAAAGAATAGATAGAGATTCTCTATCTAAATCAGCAAACCACAGGCTAATAATGCCTGCTACTCTTCACAAAACTCTTCAATCAGATGAAATTAGGAGTAGAAGTCATAGTAACTGATAGAAATAATGACATAGTTGAAATACTAAAATGCATTTTTAACAGTGCTGTGGTTTAAATAGCTTTTTCTATACAAAAAAAAAAAAAAGAAGACCGAAAAGACTCCAGATTCTTAAACCCTGCCTACATACAGTTTCATTTCCTTTGGTTACAAGAACTGCTCTGTTTTACTAGATTGTGTACTCCCATATATATGCTATGCTTTCTCCTCTCTTTTCAAAAATCAGCAATAACTGCTTAAAAGTAGTGGACTGACACATCAAAAGAAAACCCACATCTCCCTTACCATCTGTTGATCAACAGATCAACTAAAAAACCCCAAGCAGTATGACTACATTCTGCTTTTCAGACAATCTGTTTTCATTTCACCTTTCATTTCACTTTGCACAAGCACCAAATTCTAGAATGTTAGAAGAGTCTGAAGCTTTTATCACATTTTTTTTCCACAGATCATAACTCCATATATTGCTTCACTGGAAAACAATACTGCTTCTACTTTCAACAATTAAGAATTTTTGCATCTTGCACTTCATTATCAGGAACCCTTGGCCTTTGAAACATTCATAGTACCATTCCTCTTGTGTTCCTCTGAGAGCTGACACAGTGCAAGTGCCAGACCACTTTGATGTCTTCCAGGAGCTAACATCATTAGGTTAAGTCTCAGTGAAAACTTTTTGATGTTTGATCCTCTTTGTGTACTAAAAATTTCCTCAAAGACTACGGCTAGTCCCACTGGCACAGAGCATGAATAGGAGAAAGAAAGAGAAGGAAGATGGAAGAGAACAAGAAAAAACAAAGCAGAGGAAAAGGTAGTGAAACATTAAAAAAAGTTATTCTTAACCCTTTAAACTCCTAATACTTTTCTATTCTTCAATATATTGCCATCAGTAAAAGCTTCTCTCTAAAATCTATGCCAAAACCATAAGGCACTCTTCCCAAAAGATGTGTTCATCACAGGTAAACCAACAAGCATTCTGTTATCAGATCGCTTCTCTACTTTTACATACTTTGATGCTTAGCCACAAAATCTTTCAAGTGGGCAGAAGTCACATGCCTAAATCCATGAGAGTGATCTGTAAAACACACGTTAAACCTCAGATATCTGAAATGAAACAGGCATCTAGTTCTTCTCCACTGATCTTTGGGGCAATCCAGATTTCAGAATCAGTCAACCTTGGCAGGGATGAATATCTATTTCAAAACCCAATAGTGTTCTCAAGATTCACAACTTTGCCATCCACAGATCTACAAGCGCAAGCAGATCTGATCTGCAAGAATAGTCTGGGTGTACCTGATGCCTCCCAGAACCACTGAGCTGAGCATAAAGCATAACACACAACATGTCTTTTTTATTTAAAAATGCTACAGGCCAGTAGTTAGTGCTTTTTTCAGTAGCTTTCTATGCTCTCCTTATCTCCCAACCTCAGGTAGGTAGGTAGAGGTTAGACTAGGATAGAAGTTTTTTCCTAGCTCTTTTTTTTGAAGCTGAGAGGACTGAAAATAGAATTATAGAATGGATTGGGTTGGAAGAGACCTTAACGATAGAAAACAATCTTTTGTTTTAAATTCCAATTTTTGTCATTCATGAACAAAAACAGTTTAAATGCTTATTTGTTATTACAATTATGTTGTAATTTATGTTGCTGCTATTAACCTAATGAAGTCATTGATGCTTCTACATAGCTTTTTTTTTAATACACTGACTACAAAGTCCAGACAGTGGGACACTTGTATGAAATGAAGTTTATAGAACAAAGCTCAATGGTCCAAAATCCAAAGCAAAACGTGTGCAGTAGTATCAATGAGCAAAACATATTACACTAACCTCAGTTAAGCAGTAAGATAAGATCAAATATTAATGCACAGAACTATCTGATTTTCCTAAAGTGATCATACAGGAACAACGAGGGATAGTAAAATCTATAAAAGGAATCTTCACATTTTGCTTCCTCCACAGATACAGTACTGACATTGATCTCCAGCTATGTTCACAGTACAGCACTAGAAAATAGAGATAAGACTGCAGCAAATAATTTTGTCTCAAATACAGATTTCTAGTTTTACACCTAAAGAAACTTCTATAGAACTGTTATCTTTCAAATGTAAAAAACCAGCACAAATGCCAACTATTTGGCACTCACATATATAAGAGTGAATTAAAACTGAACACTGTTCTCAGGATTTGCATTTGTTCTTTGCATTCCAGACCCCACTAGCTCAGATGACATTACTGAGCCAGCAGCTCTCTCAAGAGTCAAGATCCCAACACAGAATCTTTGAAGGGAAATATTTTGTCTCTCCCTTCAATAAGTGTCCCAAATTATTAGCAGATTTGAACTCTTCAAAAATTGTTTGATAATTAGCAGATTGCACTAGGTTTGCATTGAGAAGACAAGTACAGTGAAGAAAACCCATAAACTCAGTTCACAGATTTTAAGTTAGATACTGTTATTTCTTGAACAGAGATCTAAAAAAGCAGACACTACTAATTCACAGGACTACTATGACTACACTAAATTATAGAGTATTCTGAAAAATAAACAGGACTATGCAAAAGCCAAGTCCCATAAGCAGTAAAAAGAGGATATCTCTGTGCCTGTGGTGCTTGTGATAGTTGTTATCAAACAGAAAAAATCTTATTAAAAGTCTACTACTAACAAATGCATAACAAGGAGATATTTTTAAAAATCATCAAGCTTATGCTTCCATCACCTGACCAAAGAAGTTCTAACCCATCTGAAAGGCAGAAAGAACTACATCCTTCAGGGCACACTGTTTAGAATGAAAGAAATTTCAACAAAAATTCATAAGCAGAATAATTCCTTTAATACACTAAATTGTGTAGGTACCAAACATGAAACATGAACATTTTTTTCATCTGGTGTGCTAATACATGCTGCTTACCAAATGTCTGCCAAAGTCTGTAAAAACATCAGGTTACAGGTAAATCCTTGCTGTAATTATAAAGGAGAAGAAACTACCCTTATATGACACAGAGGATATATAACTTTGCCTGCACCCCCTTTTGACAAAGCAGTGGAGTTAACAGTCACACAGCCAAATGTGTAAAATCAGCTGTTTCCTTGTACTGGTTTGAGGGGTGGGGGGGTGGCTGGGATTGTGGGGG
>NW_008617551.1:0-964 GCF_000691845.1 Merops nubicus | reverse complement strand
CCCTAAAAGAATTTTGTAACCCTGTAACAAAAGATCATGAACAGATTTTTTTTGGGGGGGAGGAGAGGGAGAGGGAAGTTATCAGAAGAAGAGGAGAAAAAGAGATATTTTCATGAGAATATATAATTTACCAAGCATATTGCTTGAAAGCACAGGACAAATCCCCTGGTGATGCTGAGAGGAGTTACCACTAGGGAGCTACTGGCCCAAGTGTCAGGGCAGCTGCCCAGAACAGGGGCTGGGTTTGTTCCCACCCCTGCCCTGTCAGTCTCCTACAACAGCAACGAGATCTCTAACCATCAGCTGCTTCAATTTTCACTCTTGTTCTCTCTGGGTTTTTTCAAGACGTTTTTGAACTCTCAGAAACATTCAGAATAGAAAGTCATTTTGCATCTAATCATAATCACAACAGAGGGGTGACTGTTTCTGACCCCTCCTAAATCCCAGCCATTTAACTTTGTGCTTTAATAAGCTCTTTCTAACAAAGGAATTCTTATTCTGATCAGGGGTATTATTTTATCTCTCCACTTCATTTCACTCATCTTTTTATTTCTGACCTCTGGATTCAGCTCAAAATTCAGATGAACTTTTTCTCCAGGTTGGACTTTAGCTACATCAAAGCGAACAGTCAAAAGCTGGTCATCTGGTGTGAAAGTATCCTCATCACAGACTGTCAGCTCCAGGACGTTCTGTGGAGAGAGGCAGAGAAGCATGTAAACACCATATTCTGGGACTACTGAGCCCATAAGGCAGGTCTTAGAAAGAGACAGCATGCAGCTCTTGTGTTGTTCAATGCAACTCCTGCAACAGGCTGGAGCTCAGTTCACAGCCCCTGTGGCTCAGACTGACAAGTCAGGTCCTAACCCTAAAGGAGGTAGATCATCAGATTTGGCAATAAATAGGAGCTCAAAAGTAAGGCAGCATAAGTGATGTGTGGTGGTAACATGCACTGGACAGAGTAGAG
>NW_008617550.1:300-534 GCF_000691845.1 Merops nubicus | reverse complement strand
AAAAAGCCTTAAAACCCCAGTTCTTGTAAAAAATCTGAGATTTTGGGGGGCAGCAACACCTTCCCCCAGGCCTGAGGGGCTCCTTGGCCTCCTGGCTTTTCTCTGGTGGTTGATCCTTGTCCCTGCTGTGCTCCAAGGGGCTCCTTGTGCTGGGGGGGCAGATGTTTTAAGGTTTAATTCACCTAAATTTGGGTTAAAAACGCTGCGGGGGGTGCGGGTTGAGGCTGGTGGCAC
>NW_008617550.1:0-206 GCF_000691845.1 Merops nubicus | reverse complement strand
TGTTTGCCAAGTTGCAACGTCCCGTGAGGGAGCCGCTGGTGTGGAGGCTTTGAGCAAACACCACGCTGAGAGCTCAGGCAGGTTTCCCCTTCCTTGGACTTCTTGGCTGCTGGGAGGGATTTTTGGCCTCCTGTTGGTTCCTCCCCAGACCCAGTCTGTTGGGAATTGAGTTTTGTGTCTTCTCGTGGGGTTTTTGGCCCCTTTTT
>NW_008617549.1:6115-6325 GCF_000691845.1 Merops nubicus | reverse complement strand
CTGCAGGTGGCGACGAGCCCACGCTGCCCGCGGCGTGGCGAAGGGCTGGGAAGCGTCACGGAGCTGAGCGCTCACCTCCGGGCTGTCCCTGGGCTCCCCCGGCCCCTGCCCAGGGGTCCGATGGCCCCTGCCCATGCCAGAGCCCTGCCCCGGCTGGGGAGGCTGCCGGGGGTGGGGCAGAGCCGGGCCCTGCCTGCCAGAGCTCACCGA
>NW_008617549.1:4704-6068 GCF_000691845.1 Merops nubicus | reverse complement strand
CGGGAGCCAAAGGCAGCATCCGAAGCACCCCCAATGCCAACGGCCCCCTCCCTGCTCCCCAAGAGCAAATGGCCAAAGAAAAGTAACCTGGCTCCTACCTACCACAAGAAATACAACTCTTATTTTTTTATATATAATGAGCTTTTAATGCCTTCCCCTTGTGCTGGGAGTGCAGGTCCCACCCCTGCGGCTGTCGCCTCAGCACTGAGCATGGGGAGGTTATAAAACACCCTCACAGAGTCCTTATGGGTCGGAGGATCCCCCTTAATTAGCAGGCAGGGGTGGGCAGAGTTAATTGCCAAAGACCTGGCAGCTTGCTGGCTGAGCACCACCGCAGCAGCTGCTGGTTTGGGCAGCATTGAGCCCCCCCACTGGAGCTGGGGCATCTCTGAGCCCCATCGGGTCCCTCACACAGCTCCAAACAAGCTGAAATCATTCAAGGCAAACCTCAAAGGCTCCTCTATAACCTGGTGCAGGGTTGATCTGTGCCTTGATGAGCTCTAGCACTTACCTGTGGGGAAAAAAAATATCACTTATTAGATTAAAACCAAGCCCTGCTTTATGAATCCTCTCCCTCTTCCAGAGCCTGATCATTTTAAAAGGCAGAGGTGGAAAAAAAAAAGGGATAGTTTTAAAGAGACTCACCCTGCCCAGGAGATGCTTCGGCCTTCTGTAACTTTACAAATAAACTCTGCTCTAAAAGTTTGACTTGGGGCACAGTTTTGGCAAATTCAGACCCCTTAAATACACCGTTTCCTGCGTTCTTGATTGCTATCTGAAGCCTTGTGAAAATATACAGGTGGATGGAATGAATTTTAACTCTTTGCTCCCCCATCTCACCCTTCAGGTCGGAAAGCTGCCAGTCTGAGGTGAAGCTCAGAGCTGCTCCAGAAGTGACCAACGCTCCCAGGCTGGTGACAAAACCTCCACTCCAGCAGCACGAGGAGGTGCTCAGGATGGACTAAGATAAAAAAAGCAGAGATTAGGCCTAAAGGGCTAGAAATCAGGCTGGACCCCAGCTTCCTGCTGCAGAAGACCTGAGGGTGAGTGGGACAGAGGGGATGGAGAGTCCCTGTGTCACCGGGCAGCTTGGCCTGTCCATGAAGTGGCCTCTTGCCACCGGTGGCAGCCAGTGGTTAAATCCATTTAACACACATCTGCAGAAGCTCTGTGAGGCTCTTGCTTCACAGCTGCAGAGGAGCTTTTATTCTTGGTCTAAAAGGAAAAAAAACAACATCCACCAAAGCAGAAAAAGGGTAATAATAATAATTGATGGAGTGATGGGCTTGAACATCTCCAAGCCCAGGGATGGGGAGGTGTCCACCACTGCCAGTGGTCCTCTGTGGGTCCTCCAGCCTGTCCCA
>NW_008617549.1:3815-4688 GCF_000691845.1 Merops nubicus | reverse complement strand
CCCCCCCAAGCACTGGGGCAGCCACAGCACCAACCTGCCCGTGGAGCTGCACCAAACCAGGTCCAACTTCTGGGCCAGGATTAACTCCTCCAGGACCCACCCGACCCCTCTCTCTGTGGGGCAGAGCTTTGCTCTCAGCGAGACACTCACATGTAAGGTGCTCGTCTGTGTCCCTTTGGCTGTGACAAGTGGAGCTGTGCCCAGTGAGGTGCCAGCCTGGCTGGGAGCCTCCTCCCCTTCTGCCAGCATCAGTGTCAGCATCCCTGGGGAAGAGGGAGACTGGGACACATTATTATAGGGACATTTTTAATAGAATCTATATTATACTATCATTGCCTAGTTGTTTTCTCTCCATTCACCCTTCGGACGCTGCCAGGGCTCTTCCAAAACCACCGTGGTGCTGTTGGCATTGGCTCCTCTCTGCTCTCAGATGGATGGGGCTGGGGGGGTCCCCAGCCCACCCAAGGGTGCCCGCGGATGGGGCAGGGTGGGGGGCAGGGTGGGGTTGGCATTGGCTCCGCTCGGCTCTCAGATGGATGGGGCTGGGGGGGTCCCCAGCCCACCCAAGGGTGCCCGCGGATGGGGCAGGGTGGGGGGCAGGGTGGGGGATGCTGTGGGGAAGGAGGGGCTGCCGGGGTGGTCGTCCCAGTGGCTTTTTCCAGCACGGTCTCGCTGCAGAAGGAAACAGCCCCTGCCCGTGCAGCGAGCAGGGAGATCTCAATCATCTAAATAAAATTAAAAAAAAGGAAGGAATCAAGGAAGCTGCTCCCGCCCCCGCTCTGGACAAACAGCCTTTCTCAGCCCACATGCAAGAGCTCATTTCTTTCTGCCACATCAAGATAGGAGGGATCTGAATAAGCTGTTTTTACAGGA
>NW_008617549.1:1493-3623 GCF_000691845.1 Merops nubicus | reverse complement strand
CTGGCACGTTGTGGAGAAAAAGCCAGGCACTGAACATCCAGTTTCATTTCCACCCCGGCAGCCTCCAAAAGCCAGCTACCCTGCTGGCTGAAGGCTGGCTGCAGAGTAAGATAAACACAAATACTATAATGAGGATTTTTTTTGAAAAAATGGAATTAAAAATATCAACCAGGCCTTTAGCTTAAAGTGCACCTTGGGAGCTGCAAATGCGAGGGGTCTCTGGTTTTCTTCTGTCACATCCCCACCATTTGGGCACGTGGCTGCAGCGTGGGCAGGGCAGGGGCTGTGAGGGGCTGTGAGGGGCAGTGAGGGGCAGTGAGGGGCAGTGAGGGGGTGGCAGGGGGTTTTCCTTGGCTCCTCAGCAAAGGCAGGAGGCAGCTCTGGCTCTGCCACCTCCTCCCTGCAGGGCTTGGACAGGCGTGTGCAGAGGCAGCGTGCAGCCCTCTCCTTCCTGGCTGCTTAGGCTGCAGGTTTTTAGGACGAGCTTTTTGCTGTGCAACAGCCCAGCGTCAGAAAGCAGGGTCCTTTTCAACCTCCTCTTGGCACAAGGAGCTTTGCAAGAGTCAAAACTCGCTCCCGTTCCCACCCTGCTGCTGTCAGCCCAAAATCAGAGTCTGATCACTCCACTCAAGGTCTCTCCCTGGGAGCCAGGGTTGCTCTCCACGTTACACAGCAGGATGTATTCATCTACAAGCCCTCCTCAGGGACCAGGGCGTGTGGGTGATGGACCAAGAGAGCCACCCTCTGATGCCCATGAGATACCAGCTCACTTGGCTCTGCCCCTGCCTCCCGGGCTGGCCGGGCTCTGGTGAGCTCGGCACAATAACGCTGGGGGTGCCAAACCCACAGGGGAAGTAAACATCTGCTTAAAAAAAGCAAAACGGGGGAAAACAAACCAAAAGAGGCGTCACAAGCGCCGGCCCTTTGGTGGGAGCTAAATCTGAGCCAGCGACCACTCTGTACCAGGAACTGGCCTTGGGTTTGGAGCAAGCAGGAGGAGGAAAGTCCAGCTCCTCTGTGCCACGTGCCACTGCAGGGAGGTGCTGAAGGTGCCCAGGAGGACGCTGGTAGGGAAGGTGCTGGGAAGGACACGTCTGCACCAGGATGGAGGGGCTGGGTCCAGCCTTTCTGTCTTACTGTCCTCCCTGCAAACCCAGGTGGCCTCACCTGAACAGAGGGACAGAAACACCAACGGGACCTGGACATCTGCATCTGTCAGCCAGGGTGGGTATCGTGGAGGTCCAAACGTGCTTCCAAGAGCAGCAGGAGCATCCAGTTCCATGGAAGCACCAGTGAACCAGCAGGCATGCAGTCAGGAACAGGGACAGACCCTGGACCATGGTGGCTTTGCTGGCCCCCTGACTCCAGGGCCACCAGCCTCACAGAGAAGCCACAGAGACCTGGGACAGCTGGTGAGGGAGGGGATTACTCATCTCCACGGGGTTTGCAGCTCCCAGGGGAGGAAGGCTCATTCCCCTCCCCTTCCTCAGCCTGCCCTCCCACCAGGGAGGGATTTTCACCTTGCAGAGGCCAGCTGGGACCTCGCTGAGTCAGGAAGTTCCCATGGCTTTGGATCTGGAGCTGGTGGAGCAGCACTGTCGAGCAGCTCTTTGCTGAGATGGACAAGGGCTTGCAACGTACATGAGCCCACACTGGATCTTGCCCAGCATCACTGAGCAAGGTGGTTGAAGCTGCTGGGAATATCCACATCTCATGACAATTTTGACAGTGATGGGAGGCTGGGGAAGCCACTTGGCTGCACATACTGCACTGAAGTGGCTGGAGATGGAGCCCAGCCTGAGCCTCACCACCCTCAGGGTGCTGCAAGGAGCCAGACATCTCCCCTTTGGCCCCCACAACCCCTCCCTGCAAGGGACAGGGGCACAGGGCAGAGGGGGCACACACTGCCAGTGAACCTTTATCCTGCTCCAGCCTCCCAAGGACAATTAACAGGAGCCAAACGAGGCTCCTGTCTCACCCACTTCCCCAAGAAGGGCCTAAAGCACTCGGGCACTGGGGCCAGAGAAAGCCCCATTGCCCCACAGCCCAATCAAAGGACTTCTGCTGCCTCCTGCCCACCACGGGCACCTCCTCATTGGGGGACAAGGACTCAGCCTTCCCACCTGCCGC
>NW_008617549.1:272-1441 GCF_000691845.1 Merops nubicus | reverse complement strand
TCGGCTCAGGCGTGGGCTGACCCCTCCTGTGGGTGGGAAAAGCTGGTGAGACCTTGCTGGGATGCCCAGAGCTCGTGCCTGCCAGCCCAGCCCTGGGCACCGGAGCTGGCGTTGGCCTCCAGCAGCGAGAGCTGGCACGGTGCAGGTGAAACAACCCTGGAGGGTTTCAGAGCTGTGGACAAGACAAAAGGAGAAGATGAGCAGACACAAACCTGCCCCAGGTCGGCCGTGCCGGGGCTGGGGTGAGGATGGGGAAGATGCATGCTCAGATCTGAGCTCTGCCCCAGATTTATGCAATGACCTCGGGCAGCTGCTTTCATCTCACTCCATTTCTGCAGAACTGGGTTAAATGCTCCCCTCGCTCCTCCGTGTCTGTGGAGGTGGCAAGGGGGCTGGAGCACAGGCTGTCACCCAGCTCCTCATAGGGCCAGTACCCAGGCTGAGCTGCTCCAGGTCCTGGCTGACCTGGTAGCCACTGAGCGTGGGCAGCCCAACACACCAAAACACTGCACAGCTCTGGGAACATCCCAAAATCCCCAATTTCCTCTGAAAAAGGGTAGAAATAGAGGATTGACTCCAACTCTGGCTTTTGAGTGGAGGGGGACAATCTGGGCATCAAAGGGGAACTCCTTTTCCCCTTTGGTAACCATCAGCCCCCTCCTCACCCCGTGCCCAATGGCTGGAGAAGCGGTTGCAGAGTCCCTCCAGCCATGTCAGAGGGCAGGACAAGGAGCCAGGGGCAGGAAGAATTCCCCCTGTGGGCCTCAAACTCTAGGGCCTTGGTACCCATCCCACCACTCAGACATGGTGGCGAGTGTCCAGGCTGGACCTGGCTCTTCCCAACACCCCGCTGAGGTTTTTCAGGACAAGAGGAGAGCACAGCCTGGGGAGGGGACCTGGCTTGTTAGTGCAGGCACAGAGGGGAGAGAGAAGGCAAAAAGGAGCCTGAACCAGAAACCACACGCTGCTGGTTTATGGGCAAGGTTTGCACTGACCACAGGAAATCACACACACGTCCAGGCAGCTCTCCCCTGCCAGCCTTGGCGGGGCCACTGCCCCACGCAGGACCCGTGGGGGTCCCAGCCCAGCCCCAGGGCGTGCCGAGCCCAGCACCCACCTGCACCAGGCCATGGAGAACCCCCACTCTCTGGGCTGCCACGGTGCTTTGC
>NW_008617549.1:0-244 GCF_000691845.1 Merops nubicus | reverse complement strand
GCGCCTCAGAGTGGCCCCATCACGACTCCAGCCGTGGTGCAGCATCACGTCCCGCTGGGGGGGGCACATCAGGGGGGCCAGGGAGAAGGGGGGTCCCTGGTATGTGGGGTCCTCAGCTGACCCCCCTCACTGCTGCTGGCTGAGCCTCCCAGCCCAGCTCCACAGTTTGATTTTCCTGGGCTGGGCCCATCACCCACCCGAGCCCTGGCTGGTGGGGAGGGGGGGCTGGAGGAGGGGGGGCTGG
>NW_008617548.1:672-3083 GCF_000691845.1 Merops nubicus | reverse complement strand
CTCCAGGCATCAGTGAGGCAGCTGCCTTCTCTGGTCGCCTGCCTGGGGTTTGCCGTGACTGCAGCTGCTCTGGCATCACTCCAAACCTTTCCTCGCCATGCCTCTCTCCTGGGCCATGTGCCCAGCTGTGCACCCAGAGACCAGCTGGGTGAAGCTGCTTGCTTCTCGTGGTGCCCTGCAGCTGGGGACTGACCACCCCCTGCCACCCTTCCCTCATGCTCTGCTTCTGCACAGACAACCTCTGGAGTGACCAGAGTCTGGAGGCAGACCCTGACCTCCCACAGGGCTGGAGGAAAATCTGTGACTCTCTGGGCACCTACTACTGGCATGTGCCGACCGGCACGACGCAGTGGCAGCACCCTGCACACACCGCCAGCCTGGGAGGGCAGCGAGAGGCTGATGGGGAGGAGATGCTCCAGGCACTGGTAGGGAATGTGGGTGAGGGTGGGGTGGGGTGGGGTGCAGGCTAGTGTTGGATCCCAGCCCCTGACAGAAGTCTGCTGAAGGGCCCTCTGGGCACTGGTGCTCCAGCCTCCCCTGGGAGCAAGTCTATCTCTGTCACTCCAAAGTCCTGCTCAGCCCATTTCTGATGAGGGATAAGCCCCTTGACAGGCTCCAGCAGGCCCCATGTTGGCCTCAGCCTGGATGCATGGCGTACCCATAAGCTGAGGAGATGATGTCCTGGAAAGGAGGGTTTCTACCTGGTGTCTCTTGACAGCCTCTCTTGCTGCCCTCAATCCTTCTGTCTTCTCTCCCAGGACTGCCAGGCCCCTGCGGAGAAGCACTTGGCAAAGGACCGGCCCATTCCCAGCCCCATAGCTTCGCTGTCCCAGAGGTAGGGTTGTCCACACTGCTGGCTTATGGAGCACCAGTGACCCTTGATGGCTGCTGGCTGCTGGGACTCAGTGCCCTCTACTAGAGCAGTCCCACACGTTGGAGCCAGCAGGATGACGCTGGTCACCTCCATGGGATGCTTTCCAGCTGGGGGCATTGGGGTCTGCCCATGCTAGGGCATCCTGGCACTTCCCTGGGTGCTCCAGGTCTGTGCTGCTTGAGTGGGGGCCATCCCCTCAACATCCTCAACACCCTGTCCCTCTGCAGGGCCTCACTGCCCCAGCGTGAGGATGACTTCCAGCACAGCGTAGAGCCTGGCTCCAAGGTACCACACCCAGGGGCTTCACTGCAACATCACGGGCTGGGGCTGGCAGAGGAGGGGGCAGGCAGCAGCTGGCAGGGACAGGGATGGGTGCGAGAGCAGGGGTGACCATGCTGGTAGAACGAGGGGTGTGGGACAGGGGTGGTTGTGCTGGCTGGGCACTGAAGCCCCGTGTGTCTCTGCCCAGTGCTTTGCTGTGCGCTCACTGGGCTGGGTGGAGATCCCCGAAGAGGACTTGGCACCTGGCAAGAGCAGCATTGCTGTCAACAACTGCATCCAGCAGCTTTCCAACAACAGGGGCCAGGGCTCTGCAGAGAACCAGGGCGAGGTGAGAACCTGCAATGGTGCTGCCAGGTAGAGTCCCTCACAGGGTCACTGCTGTTGAGGCTTGTTGTCCCCAGTGGTGGGGACTGTGCCTGTGGGGGGATGGACAGGGATCGGTGCCAGTGGCAGAGTCAACTTTCTCCACATAGGTCATCCATGCAGTGGTCCCTAGTGTGGAGCTGGTGGGGCAGGCAGGGCTGTCCCTTGGGGACAGTGCTTGGGGTGCCAGGGTGGGCTGTCCCCACATGTGGGAATGATACCTTGCGAGGGCTGTGGGGAGGAAGATGGCTGTCCTCACACTTAGGACTGAGCAGGCCAGGGAGAGAGGATGTCCTTACACATGAGCTGGGTACTGGGGATGCCCAGGCTGTCTGCCAGGCTGAGGGAGCTGCTAACCCTCTGCAGGGCCAGGACCTGGTGATGATCCTGAAGAAGGACACAATGAGTCTGGTGGACCCCCTTGACCGCAGCATCATCCACCACCAGCCCATCCTAAACATCCGTGTCTGGGGCGTTGGCTGCAACAACGGCAGGTGCCAAGGGCCAGGGCAGAGCCAGGGTCTGGGGGTGCAGCTCTGCCTGCTGAGGGGGGAAGGCACCTCAGCAGTAACCTGTCCCCTCTCCTCCCTCCCTGAATGCTGCTGCGGCTACAGGGATAGGTAAGGGGATGTGGCACCTGGGGACAGTGTGGGGCAGGGGGGGGCTGCCTCTGCCAAGGTCTCACTGGTTTGCTCATGGCCTTGCAGAGACTTCGCTTTTGTGGCCAGTGACAAGGACACCTGCGTCCTCAAGTGTCACGTCTTCCACTGCAACGTGCCTGCCAAGGGCATCGCCAAGGCCCTGCATGAGATGTGCTCCAAGGTGGGATGCAGGGGCCCCAGTGGGTGTGAGCACAGCCTTGGGGTCTTGTGGCTGAGGGGAGGCTCCAGGA
>NW_008617548.1:0-641 GCF_000691845.1 Merops nubicus | reverse complement strand
GGGGCGGGGGGGAGCCGTAGCAAGCAGCGGGCTGCCACGCGCCGCCGTGCGGGAGCCCGTGTCCACCGAGGACCTCCCGTTGCAAGGTACCGTCCCTGTGGCGCCATTGGCTGCTCCCCCTGCCCCGAGTTCATCCTCGGGCAGTGGGATGTCCAGCAGCCAGAGCCCTTTGGCTTGCCTGGCTGTGTCCCTCGAGTACTTGGGAATGGGGTGAGGGTGTCTGCCGGGGTGTCCCCCCGATTTTTCCTGTCCTGGCAGTGGATATCCTGGAAGCAGTGAGGCAGTCGGTGCAGACCTATGAGGCGCTGTACATTGGCAGCCTGCCTGTGCCCAGGGCTATGGGTAAGTGCCACTGGCCCCACAGCTGGAGAAGGCCTGAGAACCCCTCCCTGTGGGGCAGGTGAGGAGCCGTGCCCCCGCACCAGGCAGCCCCTGCCCGTCAAGTTGGCTGGTAGCATCCCACCTGCATGGTGCCTGCAGGTGGTGCAGGGGCTGATGGGGATGGGATCTCTCACACCCCAGGGATGGATGTGCTGAATGAGGCGATCGAGAAGCTGACGAGGGGACCTGGGCGGGAGCAGTGGACACCCTCCCTCATCCGCGTGTCTGACATGGCCATGAGGGTCTACCCCATGCAGGTG
>NW_008617547.1:4881-7621 GCF_000691845.1 Merops nubicus | reverse complement strand
CCGCTCCCCAGCAGGCCGTGCCGGGGCTGCTCCCCGCCGTCTGCAGGAGGCCTTGTCCCAGCGGTCGGTGCCACGCTGCAGGAGCATTCAGCACAACTTAGAGGTCCTTTTTTTTTCTGAGCTGAATAGAAGCTGCCTTTTAATTTAGTTTATTACCACAGAATCCCAGCAGGGTGGGGTTGGAAGGGGGAGATAATTTCATCCAACCCCCTGCTCCAGGGGTCACCCACAGCAGGGTGCCCAGGATGGTGCCCAGGGGGGTTTGGGATCTCTCCAGAGCAGGAGACTCCACAGCCTCTCTGGGCAGCTGCTCCAGGCTCGGCCACCCTCACCCCAAAGAAGTTTCTCCTCCTGCTCAGGTGGCACCTCCTGGGTTCCAGTTGGTGCCCGTTGCCCCTTGTCCTGTCCCTGGGCACCACTGACCAGAGTCTGGCCCCAGCCTCTTGCCCCCCGGGGCCCTTTAGCTCTTGCTCAGCACTGCTCAGATCCCCTCTGAGGCTTCTCCTCTCCAGCTCAGCAGCCCCATGGCTCTCAGCCTGCCCTGGCACAGAGATGCTCCAGGCCTCTTGGCAGCTTCACAGCCTCCACTGGACTCATTGTGGATAAAAGTGACCTGTACTTAAGAAATTATTTTGCAGTGTAGATTTTTGTCATGCCCCAAGGGAAATGTTAGTACTGTAGATCCTTGTGACTAATGCTGATCCTGGCTTGTACAGGTAACCAAAAATGTGAAGCCTTACAGACTATCAGCTAGGACAAAAAGTCAGGTACTTTCAAAAGCTGTAATCATCTTGGGGAGGAAGACTAGGTCTGGTTACAGCCACAAGATCCTTAGCTGGAGGTGGCCAAAAGCATGAGCTCTTGGTGTCCTTAAGGTCCCTGTGTGCACGTGTGCTGTCCTGTGGTGATTTTTTGTACACTCAGTGAAGCTCCTCTGCCTGAACTGATCATCTTCCTGAAAGAACTGTGTGAAACTTACCCTGTGGTAGGAGCCCTGTGCTGGGGTGTTTTGTCTGAGTAAGTCCCGGGGTGGTGCAGCTGGAACAGGCACAGCTTGGCCTGCTGGTACTTGCCGTGGCTCCCAGGGGTGCCTGGCTGCGAGCCCAGGGCTGTGGTCCATGGCTCCTGGTTCCTGGTCCGCGGCACACGCCGCTGCAGTGCCGAAATCTGGCCGGAGTTAGGGACTGCAGCCCGGAGTGTCTGCACTTCTGTCTTCACTCCCTTGTTTTGGTGTCCTTTGGTAGCTCTGGTTTTTGATAGCTCATCAGTAGCTTTTCGCTGCTTTTTTTTACATGTAAGTTCAGTAGTGAGCAGGAGCAGTGGTGGGACTATTGCTGGGTCATATTACTGAGTCACCCAAAGTACGACTGGCTGTGTGGCAAGAGTTTAACAGTAAACTGTCAGTGTTTCCCCAACAGTCCTGTACATGTCTGCCTGTGTGAGAGCAGGGCGCCATTCACAGGACCTTCTGTAGAAATACTTCTGTGGAGAAATTATTTGCACATCATTCTCTTCATACCTCTAAAATCCTGCAAAGGGTAGGGTTAATTTTATGCCTTTTTCAAGATTTGGGGAAAAAAAAAAAAAACAAAACCAAACAAACCTCGTCCCCAGTTTAAATCAGGAGTGAGGCTTGATTTAATCAGTTGCTTGACAGACAGTTGTTTGATTTCTTTATTTTGAAAACCCAAAATAAATTACAAAGGCAATACAATATTATTGTTTCTTTTTTATCCCCCCAGATATTCTGATCGCTATGGCAGGCACAAGAAATGTGATGAGAGCTGTCAGAGTGTTTGAGTTTGGTGGGCCTGAAGTGCTTAAACTCCAGTCAGATGTCTTAATTCCCAGTCCAAAAGAAAATCAGGTATATATGAGTTCTGTGAACTGAAATAATGATATTGAATGGTAACAGGTACGCTCAGAACAGAATGAAGGATGCGGAACAAAGCTTTGAATGTGTAAGTACTTATACTGCCAGAGACATCACTTGTAACAAACACGGGCTTTTTACTGGAATTCTTGAAAATGGCTTCAGTTCAGCCCAGAATTCTTGCCGACTGTTTGAGAAGTTAGTTAAACTGCTGTGGTACGGTGCTGTGAATTCAAGTTCTAAATCTCTGTAGTAATTGCTTAAGAAGCATCTTTTCTTGCAGGTGTTAATTAAAGTCCATGCCTGTGGGGTAAATCCTGTTGAGACGTACATTCGTTCCGGGACGTACGCTCGGAAGCCAGCGCTGCCCTACACGCCTGGCTCGGACGTGGCTGGGGTGGTGGAGAGCGTTGGGGAGCACGTGGCTGCCTTCAAGGTATCCATCCACCGGGTTTTAGCACCTTAATGCCTGTGGTATCCCCTGTGTGCCATTGCTGCTGCGGTTCCTGGGCTTACTGCTTGTCATCGTGTCATCGTACTGGGGAGGCAATCACCTTCCTTGCCTGGGAGGAGCACGCAGCGAGGTCACGCTGGCGACCCAGTGGGAAGGAAGCCCTGAGCACCCTCGACCTCCAGGAGCTAAAAGGCCTCAGAAGAGGCACTTCTTCTCTTTGGCACTGCTTCAGTCTGTCTGCTCAGAGCAATGGTATCAGCTGTACAGAAGTTGTGGTGCAGAAGTTTTATTTATGGCATTGCAGAAGTACTTGAAGTTCGAGCTTCCTGTTTGAGGTGATAATTTCATGCAGAACTGAAAAAAATTCTGTAAAGTTTTTTTTTTTTTTTTTTTTTTTATTGGAAATAGCTTTT
>NW_008617547.1:4085-4850 GCF_000691845.1 Merops nubicus | reverse complement strand
CTAACTTATAAAACCTGGAGGGCTGGAGCACCTCTTCTGTGAAGACAGGCTGAGAGAGCTGGAGTTGTTCAGCCTGGAGAAGAGGAGGCACCAGGGGGATCGTGACCTTCTAATACCTGAAAAGGGCCTGTAGGAAGGCAGGAGAAGATCTGTTCTCAAGAGTTGGTAGCAACAGGACAAGGGGTAATGGTTTTAAGGTAGAAAAGGGTAGATTTAGTTTAGACATTAAGAAAAAGCTTTTTAATATGAGGGTGCTTGATCACTGGAGGAGGTTACCCAGAGAGGTGGTGGAGGCCCCATCCCTGGAGACATGCAAGGTCAGGCTTGGTAGAGCCCTGAGCAACCTGACCCTAAGTTATTTAGAGATGTCCATGCTTAGTGTAGGGGGAGATTGGACTAGATGTCCCTTTAGAGGTCCCTCCCAACCCCATACATTCTGTGATTCTATAAATTATATATTAGTTGTTAAAACTGTTGAAATACTTTATTACTCCAGCTTAGTAATGTAACTTTGGGGTATTGGACTCGATGATCCCCAGAGGTCCCTTCCAACCCCTAACATTCTGTGAAACTGGGTTTATTGAGCAGCATCACTTTTGTGGTTGTGAAAGCTTTTTGGGTTTTGCATTTGGAATCTGCAGGCAGAATTCTTTAGTGTTCTGGTTCGTTGTGGTTAATATCATAGAATCATAGAATGTTTTAGGCTGGAAGGGGCCAGTAGAGGCCATCTGGTACAGGTTCGCTAAACAAAAAGGAACATCTCCA
>NW_008617547.1:0-4054 GCF_000691845.1 Merops nubicus | reverse complement strand
CAGGGCCCTCCCAAGCCTGACCTTGAATGACTCCAGGGTTGGGGCCTCAACTACCTCTCTGGGCAGTCCATTCCGATGATCTATTAATCTTATATTAAATAATTTTTTTTCTAATATAGATTCTAAATCCATCCTTTCCTAGTTTAAAACCATGACTCCTTGTCCTGTCATTACAAGCCCTTTTGAATAGACCTTCCCCTGCAGAAGGCAGGATGTCAGAAGCAGCAGGTTTGTGTTACACTGTGGAGCAAGGGTTATACTCATGACACTTAGATCTAGGTGTATGAAATGATACAGTTTGTGTTGCTGTGACTGTATGTGCTAGCATTTGTAAAAATCTCCTCTGTGACAAATATAACTGTTTATTTTTAATAGGAGACCTGTTAGAAATAGCCTAAACTTCTGTGAACTGGTTCTGAATGTATATTAAGGAGAAGATAAGGGAGACAATTAATTTCTCTGTTTCCATTCCCCTCTTTCCAGAAAGGTGACAGGGTTTTTACCCTCGATACAATCTCTGGAGGATATGCAGAGTATGCAGTTGCTGCAGCTGATAGAGTCTTCCCTCTGTCAGATAAATTGGACTTCAGGCAAGGGGCAGCCATTGGAATACCCTACTTCACTGCTTACCGT
This sequence comes from Merops nubicus, assembly GCF_000691845.1. NCBI lineage: Eukaryota > Metazoa > Chordata > Aves > Coraciiformes > Meropidae > Merops > Merops nubicus. The sequence continues at coordinate 3,421 of NW_008617547.1, read as the reverse complement.
GCTCTTTTCCAAAAGTAAGGTCCAGATCTAGGTTTGCACACTTTGTTTTTGGGTATTTCAGATGCTGTAGCCCATTATTTCATTGTCCTGTAAAATGGAGGGGAGATCAACGAGTGGGAAATATTCAAAACACTTAAGTTAAATTTGTTATACTGTTGGGATTGTCGGATAATTGTTACCTAGAAGCTAGAGATTGTATTTTCCTGTTACCTGTTTCTTTTTAGGAGCACAGAACTTCTTTGATGAGGATCATGTAATAAAATGTGTATCTCCTTTTCAGTACTGACTGGTATTTTAGCTAGGGGAGGAAAACAGGAATTGGTTTCTCAATTAAAGGGACAGTGTGCTGCAGAGCAGACCCACCTCTGTCCCTCACAAGCCTCTCTGCCAGAGAGCTCTGGGTACAGGGCAGCCACTGGAAGCCAGGTCCGTGTCAGCGTGGTAGGAGCTCAGCAGGGGAAACCTGGTGAGGTTTGGGAGAATAAATGTTTATAACTCATGCTGTTTGTCGTAGGATCTGTGACAGGTGAAGATTTTGAACTGAGGTTCAGTATCAGACTGTTATGTGCTGCTAGTTGCATGTTGCTGTAATTGCATATTACTTAAATTCATAAATGATATGGTTTGTTTTGCCTCCTTGTTTTCCAAAGAGTGTGATTATACCTGTTTAGTCATAACACAAAATGGGAATACTGCTGTGTGAGAGGTGAGATTTGATACCAGTCCATGCAGTCTGACACTCAGTGATTATGTGCTGCCACCATAACACAGGTATTTTCTGTTTTCCCACTCAGAGGGCGTGCCAAAGCAGGGGAAAGCGTGCTAGTGCATGGTGCGAGTGGAGGGGTAAGTACTGCAAGGAGCAAAGTTACACAAAATGCTGCTCTCTGTCCTCGTGTCGGTGATGCAATCTATGGTCACGTTTGTACCAATTAACGGAGTAACACAATTCAGGTTTTTACTTCAGACACCTTTTTTCCCTAGAGCAAACCCTGTTATTCCAAATAACTGTGAAACTGCACGAGTGGTTGTGGAAGACCCCTAATGCAGAGGGTCACAGAATAAACGTGGTGCTGCGGTCAGAAGTTGCTGTGGCAGCTTTGTGACTGGTCTTCTGAGATAAAACTAATGGCAGAAAGCTGTCATTTTAGAACATGGACAAGTTGTTCTCAGTTCTCAGCGTAGCAATCACCAGTGCATAGCAACAATGCGTTTCTGGGATGTTTTTACCTCTTAGCTAAGAGCTAGCTGCAAAACGAGAGATACTGGGATATATAAATTCATGGCTGCATCTATATGAAACTGAACATAGAGTTTTCTTTGGCTTTACCTGACAACCTAACTTTAGGTCTCTTTCACACAACGTTCTAGTTTAATTTGTCGCCCGCACTCGGCACTTTGTCTCTCAGCTACTGCTGATGCACCAAAGAGCTGCTACCAGGGGGCAAAGTTTCCTCAAGTATTGGGCAGGCAGCAAAAGGGGGATTCTGTCAGTCTGGTAGGAGGCAGGATTCAGATCTTTTTCTAAGATACTAGAGTGACATTCAGCATCATAGCCTCTCTTTTTTTTTTCCTTAAACTAAATCTAGTGTTGCTATTCCTACTTACTTTATGTTTCTGAAAAAGATACCTGGCCTTGGGTGTGCAGAAGCATGTTATGCAAACCCTTGGCTCTGCAGACTGCTGCAGCAATACCTGCCCAAGCAGTGGGGGCTCTGCAGGTACGAAGCGCATGCTAAAGAGAACAGGTGGTTTGTCCGCAGCTTTTCCTTCAAGTGGTGCTGACCTCTATAATAGTTCTTAGTTATTTTTAGAGATGTGCTTCCTTTTGAGATTTTATCTGAAAATCAGTCTGGCCATGATGTATTTTAGTTAATGGTGTTTGTTTTTTCACTTAGTTGAAAACTGGTGATCTGCAACTGAGGAAACAAGCTCATGTTTGGCAAACAGTTTGGGTAGATCCTGGCCAGACAGATCTAGTAAAATTTGTACTGGTGGGTTTTCTTTGCAATATATAATGCTGGGAGGAATATCAGGTGGTTCTGTGAAGAGCAAAATTTCCTTGGTTTTGTATCAAATATAGGTGGTCTCACTTTAACAGATAGCGTTCTACAGGGTTTTATAGCAAATGCTGATGGCTATTAAAACATCCACAAAACTTTACAGTGCCTCTGTGAAAATCTTTTTTTTTTTTTTTAAGACTATTTGGCTATCTTTAAGATCCAGATGCTTACTTCTTACTATGGTGAAAAAAAAAAGTGTTACTGCGCCAACTTTTAAAATATGTAAGTTCCAAGTTGCTGGTAGAATATATAGAGTTTAAAAAGCTAAGAAAGAAGAGAAAAAATACTTTCTTTTTTCTTTTTTTTTTTTCCCCCCTCAGGTGGGAATAGCAGCATGTCAGATAGCCAGAGCTTGTGGTCTAAAGGTTTTGGGTACAGCAGGAACTGAGGAAGGCATGAAGATGGTTCTGAGAAATGGTGCTCACCAAGCATTTAATCACAGAGAAGCTAATTACATTGATAAAATTAAGGTAAGCAAGTGTCAGGGCTAGATGATGCAGTATCTATTTTTCTTACTAACAAAATGTGAAGGGTTGTTTGCAGAGGGTTTTAAAGCAAACGTAGGCAGGTGCAGTAGTGTACTGCATTTTCATTCGCACAGCAGGAAGAACTTTTCCAGGCTGGAAAAGCTGAGTTTTCTTCACAGGCAATGGCATGTAGAGACTCCTGCATTCCACCAAATTCCAGTATGGTATCAGATCATAGTTCCTCGTATCAAAATATGTTAAATAGCTATCAGCCTTAGTGCAAAGGCTGTATTTAAAGTTTAAACTGTAAAACATCTGTGCTCTGTAGCAAGTGCAGTGAACCCAAGCACTGGTGGGAGTGATTCAAACAGCATATTGTGTCCTGTGCAGGAATACACAGGGATGGAAGGAGTCAATATAATAATAGAAATGCTCTCCAACATCAATCTTGCCACAGACCTGCAGCTCTTGTCCTGTGCAGGAAGGGTGATGGTGAGTGCTTTCTGCCCCTGACCTCAGCAAGTGGACTTAGCAATGCAGTTCAACACTTACAGCTGAACTCTTTTAATTGGTGTGTACCAGGTTGTGGGCTGTAGAGGTTCTATTGAGATCAGTCCCAGAGACACTATGAGTAAAGAATCCAGCATCATTGGAGTTAGTCTCTTCCTTGCAACTGAGGTAAGAAACGCTTTTATTTCAAAGCACGTTTTGTGGGCCGGTGCCACACCCCTGTTTGCAGATAAAGTCGCCAGTGGGGGTGAAAGCACTTCCCCTGCGAGCTGTTTGTTCCCTCCTGTGCGGCCGGGCTGAGCGGTGTGAACGGCTCTTGGCCGTGCGGCCCGCGCTGCCCGCGCCCTGACACCCCGGCCCTGCACTGCCCCACGCTGCCCG
>NW_008617546.1:13951-25707 GCF_000691845.1 Merops nubicus | reverse complement strand
AATGACACTGTCACTTATGCTGCATAGGCATCCTGCGTGCACCCATGCTGCTTCACAATCAGAGCAACGAGGAGAAAGCTGCAGAAGACTCAGGAGCAGTTGTCGCTATATTGGGATCTAATTGCTTGAAGAAGGTTTCAATATATTTGTAATCTCTTAATTCTGACTTTGGTTATGACAAATGTTATCATATTGCAATAAGCCACATTGGTCGTGCAGTAGTGGACTCTGTGTTAGACTAAATGAGGACAGATGATCCACAGTGAGTGCTAAACCCCACAGACACTGTGGCCCCTTTTAACTTGGGAGGCAAGAGGTGACTGCACCACCACTCCAAGGAAGCCAGTCAAATTGTGACTGTCGTCATGGGGTGGATTGTGGCAGGTACAAACCTCCTTCCCCAACAGATGAACAAAACAGGGCAGTTACACGTGTTGACTGCTGCCTGAGGGTCTGGACACCCTGTAGCTTGTTCTTGTCTAGGTTTGCTCCTCAGCCAACCAGAATGACCACAGTGCACCCTCGACTAGGGAATAAATGGGGCACCCCCTAAGAACCTGTGGAGCTGGTTCTTCACACAGTTGTGATCATTGGCAGTTGGACTCTACCCTTGGACACATTGTCCAAGGATGCTTTTGCGGCTCAAACCTCCATGGATTGAGTAAGCCCTGCCGCCCCTTCGGGTGAGTGGTATTTTGGGTACTCGTGTGTGGGAGGTTTCCCCTTTATGTGTGAGTGTATGCCCATTTTGGTTCATCTTACCTTAAGGTAGTAGTGCAGTAGTTCTATTCCCAACAGCCATCAACACTTGTTTCATCAGGAGGCATGCTGGGCAACTCTGTTAGCAAAACACCCCATTTTGTGACAATGGCTGCTGTCTTGTTTCATGGGTGCCTCCATGACACCTGCCCTGCCTTGCTGTGACTGCAGACCCCCACAGCAGCCCCATTCCTTCACCCAGCACATTCCTCTGTCCTCAACCCAGAGATCCCCATGCCCTCCTACAGCAGAGATGCTATGTCTCCATTGCCAGAGAACACTTGGGAAGTGGCAGGGTTTGTCCTGCTGTTCATTGCCCTGTGGGGCACAATGGGGCCTGGGGATCAGTGCTAGGACAATTTCACTGCCTCCTTCTGCAAACCGTAGGTAAGTTGTATTTTATGTAGCAGAGAGTAAAACCTATTGCAAATTCAGTGTCCTGGGCTTGACCAACTGTGGAATCAAAACATGAGCAGATGGAGAAATCCTCCATATTTACTTTTAATTACTTCTCACGTTGTTAAAACCCTCCGTAGAAAGCTAAATTAGAAAAGATGGTGAAAACCATGAGATTTTAGATTTTACAAGGCATAAAGAGCCTCCCCAGTCAACATGGCTATATGACAATCTTTTCTACCTACCTCAACATTTAGGGATTATTTTGTCTTGAGGTAACCAGCTACTCCATAGCCCTCCAGTTTGGAAACTGCTACAAGAAGACACACATACACCTGTATACAATGTCACCTACACTGGGCCATGTGCTATTCTGTTATACTTGGATTTCTCTAGATATCTATGTGCTGTACTTTATTTGCCAGTACGATATCTCAGGAGTTTCCCCAGTATGAAACAGGCCAAAAAATAGTATGGGAGTGTTGATGCCTACTTGAGATAACTTGAAAAAGGGAGTTCATGCCTTCTCAGCTGGAATTTCCTCTTGGTGTTGCTTCTTGCCTAGATTAAGACCCAAGTAAGCCTCTTAGGCAAAGTCACCAGCAGTTCCACATTTTCTCTCACCTCACAAAAATACTCAGCTGCCTTTTTATTTCATCTGCTAGCAGGTGCAGGCTTCACATCAGCTGCAGCAGCTTTGAGCTTCTTCCTTGGAGGTGGTAAAAGGGCTAAGGCTGACATCGTAAACTAAGGGAGACCTTTCAAAACATTCTGTATACCAGTTCTACCCTGGCAAAATAAAACCAGATCTGAGCAATCCTCTAGGATCACAGCACTTCACAAAGAATAGGAAGCTGGTGGTGAGCCCTTTTTGTAGCAGTATTAAAGCACCATTGAAATAACAATATTGATAACTGCTGACTGTGGAGATCCTACCCTTCTCCAACCCAACCAGTTCTTCTGCTTCAGGATGCATAATACAGAGAAGATGCTCAAACTTGGCATTTTCATGTAGTTAGCTTTCATAGCTTGGTCTTCACATTCATCCAACCCAGGCTTGGCTCTTCAAAACAGATAGTCTTTCTCTTGGTCTGACATTAGAAATACACTTCTCCTCTGGGACTTTATTGTCCTTCTTATGGTGAGCGGGTCTCCCTTCAGCTTTTCAAGATCCGGACCTATTTCCTGGCTCTGCCCAAGGGTGGACATAGCAGGACTGCACTAATGCTACAGTGCCCACCAGCAGTGATTTCCAGACCACAAAGTACCTTCTGATATGGCACCTGCTGGCAGCTTAAGCTCTGATCAAGGCACTTTCTGCCACCTCACTCAGCCAGGAAGGGGGTCTCAAGACACCTGTCCCTTTTGTAAGGCACAGACAGCTGATAACACAAGAGGCAATTTCATAAGAACCTTCCTCACTCCTGCTCAGCTCCTCAGGAGTTCAACTGTCCAGTAGCCATGGAAGGTATTTATTTTTCTTTGACTTAGTCCATCTGTGAGCTGGATTAACTGACACAGAGACCTCTGGTCACCACCAGATGTTTGCAAAGTACCCAAACAGCAATGTGCATCTGCTTTTAAATCTGTTTTGCATTCATGAGGAAGCAGAAAAGGGAGAATAATTTGACCAATGTTGGATTTGTGTGGTTAAGATAATGAATTTTGTTTGTGCATCACCAAATCCAGAAATCTGGTCCTTAAGACCCATGGCTTCTTAGGATATTTTTGAGTTTTTGGAGGGGTTTTACCCAAGAAAAATGTGATATTCAGGGTCCAAATCTTTGCTCATGAAAATTCCCCACAGGCTTATTAAGTCAATACAGAAGTACCAGTAATGATTTAAACTCATCTTCAAATACCTACTGCCACTTGTCTTGCCCCCTTATCATGGGCTCATTTTACCCCTTAGCATGGCCACTGAGCCCATTGTTTCTCATCACAGGTTTTGCCTGCCTTACTGAGAACGAGTCTCAGGCAATGTGTTATGACCTGAGAGCTTTACTACAAAGGACATGCACAGGTTGATACGGGAAGGTACACTACAGTTCCTGCTGCCACCAGAGACAGAGTTTCCCTTGAGGGCAATAGGAGTGGGCCATCAGTCCCAGGGACTATAATTTCCTGCAACTTTGTGTAATGCCTAGTATGAAAGGACTCCAGCCTGGCAGGTGCCTAAGGCATTATTGCCATGAATAATATTGCAGCAGTAGGAGTTTCTGATTAAATGAGGCACATCCCAAAAGAGGTAAGAGCTTGTAGTCATGTCAATGTGTGGCAACACATATCCCTCCAACAGCTGGTGCCAAGCTGCCCTGCCTGTCTCAGGACACCTCTTTCAACACCCCCAATCCCATGCCATCCATCCAGGGAGGAGGAAGGGCAGTGCCACTTTCAGCAGGTACTCTGTTTTAGGAGCAAAGAGATTTTCTTTTCATTAGCATCCTTTCACCCAGTGCTTAGAACCTGTTCACTCTTGATTTACATGATAACTTGGCAAACCTGTACTAGTACTGTATGTTCTTAAATAGCAAATGTTGTCCATTTTGGGATACCAATATCCTTGGCTTACTGAGATCATCACTGAAAAAAATGTACCGTTATCCTATTTTGGAAAAAGCTCGCTTTCATTCTCCACCCGTTAACTCCTGTCAACACACACAGTGTAAAAGCCTTGTGGTTTAACACAGCTATTTTAATACTGATTCCACATATGTCAGCTAGGACTGGATCGCTGTCCAATTCATCTATTTGCCTGCCTTATCCATCTGTCTACAAATATGATTTGTTACACAGACATTTAATTCCAATATGGTTTTAGTATATATACTATAGGAACAGCCTTCGTGAATCCACGCTCCGAACAGAGAATAGCACTTGTGTTTACAGAAGGGGTTGAAGCCAACAGGGCAAATTGTAGATAACAGTGGAGGATCACAGATGAATCAGTACTTAAACACGAGAAAAATTAGAGAACCATTGTCTTAAATCTCAGCAGAAATGTGGCTATGTAATATTCTGGGGTTGGCTGTTAAAACAGCCTCGCAGGTATTTCAGTCTTTAATATAGTCTTTAATATGTTATTAAGGCAGTAAGAACAATAAAAAAAGAGAATAGGACACACAGTGGCACCTGCCAGACTAGATTCCTCCACTGTTTTATTTGCTTAATCATCCATTACACCATTTTCAAAGCTATAGATATAGTTAGTCAATCACTAGAGATTTAAAAAGTAGGATATAGTAAGTGACTGGCCAGTATTTTTCAAATGTAATGCCCAGCGATTTAAATTTTTAAAAAAGCTATATCAACAGCTGGTCAAAAAATATTTGAAAGCATTAATAAACCAAATTATAACATTAACCTATTCAATATTACCTGGTTTAGAAGTGTGAATCTGTTTTCTTCCCCCTTCCCGGAATTAAAATTATTAGGCTGTAATTGAAAAAGCAAAATAAGAAACAACACTTAAAATCAGCTTCACAATAAACTGTACCAGCTCTTATCTACCTTTATTGTTACAAATCAAGTTGTCATAGTATAACCCCAAGATCTACCACACATCTTAGCACATATAGCCCCTCCAGCATTTGTTGATTGAAAAAGGAGCAAAATGCGCCTGTCAGTCTACAGGCTTTAATTAGCTCAGATGAGCAGGATCGTTTTAAATGCACAGGAATAGTAGGTTTCTGAAGGAAGCAAACCATCGATGACATTTGTGTGAATTCTGATGAGAACTCTCTGGGAGCTGAACAGACTGGAGAAAGTTCATATCGCTTATCTTCTTTCCACAGTTCTTACTCTCATGCTGATACTAATTAACTCCTTTGGTAGTCAAAAAGCAAATGAGAAAAGATATTGAGGATATTTTACAGACTCTAATTCTGCAAGGCGTTTAGTACCTTAAAAAATAAAGCATGGCTGCTTTATAAAGCATGAATCCAGAATGGCCCTGGAGGATATAATGCACAGCTGAGGCTATGCCCATTGCAAAGATGGGTTTGGATATTGTTAGCACAACAGTCAGGGGCTTACTAAAGAGCCTGGGTGAGTGCAGCAGTGGTGAGACCACACGTTTAGCTGCTGCAGCTAACCAGTTAGCTACCTTAAAATGCATTCCTGAGCATCTGCAGAGGAAGCTCAAATGCTTCAGCTTTGTAAGATGCCCATCCCTGTGTGCACGCACTGCCTCCGACGGACTGTGTGGGGACAAGCACCGAGGAGAGGCTCCAGAGCAGATGCCACAAGCTTGTGTCCACCTTCCCTGTAAACCAAAGCACCTTCTTCTCCATCTGTGTTACTATGCACTGTCTTCTTTTGTAACAGCCCTTGTGCTCAGTCAAAATGGCAGCAGCTATAAGAGACAGAAAAAAAGGAACGGAAGGAGCTGAATAACTAATAGTCTTTTTATATTCTATCACACTGCCTGCTAGCAGCACAGATGGTAAAAAAATACCCCCAAATGCAAAGGAGTGCAAAATAAAGATAACAATGTGGAGCCTAGACAGGCTGACTGTGTGTGGTAAGCAAACAGAGCACATTTGAACACAGCTAAATGGCAAATCATCCACTGAAGACTGCAAAGCATAGTATAGGTTTGCAGAATAAGGGGACTTTGAAGAAGGACATGGGGTCATGGCAGATACTTAGCTAAACATAAGCTCCTTCTGTGACATGGGGACCACAAGGGGAAAAGGTAAAATGGCCCTGCATCCAGTTGCAAAGTAGTTGCCTCATGTCCATTTTTGACATCAATGCAAACCTTGCAGTGCTCAGGAGTTCAGGAAAGATCCTGGTGAATTAGTGGCTGTCAGAGCAGAGCTAGGAATAATTAACAGACTGGAAAATGCCTTCTAGTAAATGACTGCAGGAACTCAAATCTGCACATTTTAGGGAAAAAAAAAATAATGGTGGGGTTCACACTTCTTAATGACAGTCTAAGAATACTTGTAAGAGCACAGAAATAGGATGTTACATTTTATTATTCTGGCGGAGAATGGTACAGGCAGATTCAAGGGCCAGATGTTGAGGTGTGATAACCAGAAATATGGCAGTGTATTCTTAACAGGGAGAATGTTTAGGTTTTGGGACCTTTTTGCAGTGTGGTGGTGGTTCCACACCCATGGAAACTGTAAAATGGAAAGGGAGTGTTTTCCAGTTGATCTTCTGCAACGCAAGCTGAAATGAATTCAGGATGCTTCTCTGGTCTGAGTTTTACAAAAGCCCATACTGGATGGTCACAGCAGCTCTTCTGGGTTTCCGGCACTGAGATACTTGCATCTTCCCTGGCGCACCTTTCTTGAAACTATGGTTCATCTGCATGGACTAGGACTACATTTCAGCCATATAGTTAAGGCTTGGTCCTAGAAGTAGGTAGCTCAGGGGATCTGGCCTACAAATAAGAGAGGAATGAAAAGGTTTCAGTGCCTGAAACAACATACTGCTATTGTCTGTAGCCACATGCAGCTTCTTTTCTAACGAGCTCCTTAATCCTTCACACTGAGGATCTTGCCTTTGAGGTTAGATAAAAGCTTTTCTCCAGGAAGACTTCCTCTTCCTTCTCTGCTTTTCTTCCCCAGGAGCAAAGGCAACGCCCATGCAGAAGGGTGTGTCTGCATCAGAAGTTTGGCATCTGAGGAACAGGGCAGCTAGGGCACTCCCTCAACATCCCAGGTGGCAATAACATTGGATAATTTCTGATCTTAGCCCCTGAAAGGTTTACTTTGCTTACAGGGGTTGGTTGCTGAAACTTCAGCATCTGGAGGGGAGTTGAATCTCATTTGTGAGATTTTGCTCAAACTCTTGCCTCCTAACCTGGGAATTTGGATGGATCACAAGATTGTGTTAGGGGGCCATGGGAGCAGGTGACGCAGGAATAAAGCCCTGTGGATTATGAACACCACTATTTGTTTCTGCTGCATCAAGCCTTTAAGAAGAACCCATGTGAATGTTTCCAGACCCTTCATCAAACTTAGCTTTTATATGTGGCTCATTCATGCTACTGCATTCTCACTGCCTCCTTTTTGAGCCACTCCAGAGGTCAGAATAAGGGACATTAGCTGGAGTCCAGTAACTGGAGTCAGACTGGTCTACAAAGGCCCAGGGACTCCACAGGGACTAGGCAGAGCTGCTGAGGATCTGAACGCTGAAAGCTAAACCCCATACCTATGTTTCTGTGGGTGAACCTGACGTGATGGCTGTGCTACTCCCCAACAACATACTCATATTTCCCTGAAGGGCAGGTTTCTGGCTCTAGATTTGGGGTGTGGGAAGCAAAACTGTTACAGTGTTTTGGTGGGGGAGAACTCATCAGTGAAGACCTGATCTTTGCATTGGGGTGGAGGTGGGACTAGGAGGCAGTTGCAGGAAGAAAACCTCAACTATTTTGATGCATAAAGGGTGGCAGGTGCCTATTTTCTGACACTGTTATAAAACCACTTTGCACATGTCTTTTTTGTTTTTGTTTTTTTTTTTTTTTTGTTTTTTTTCTGGCCCTCAGCATGAAGGAGGAACATTATTTCTTTCATTTTTTAAAACAGACAAAGGCTGCTGGTTGGCACAGCTCAGCTGAGAGTCAGTTCACTACTTGGAATGTACATGGACTTAGTAAAATATATTCGTCTTATGAGCTGGCTAATCTTTGAAATTTTCCTGAGTTTCCTGGACCATCTTCAAAGAAAAGTAGTGGATGCTTCCCCCCTTAACAATCATGCTCTAGAAGTCAAATAACTCAGAAAACAGGAAATTAAATGAATTACTGCAAAATCCTGCAGATGCTTCTAATTTTATTTTTACAGCTAATAAAGATAATATGTTTTTACACAGAACCATAGAATAGCTACACTACTATAGTGTTAGTTTCTTTTTTTTTTTCCATGTAATTTATTTACTTAAACTTCATTAATAGTAAAAGAAAACATCTATCTTTCCTGTAAGATCCTTGGAGCATATGTCTCACAAGGACTGCATCATGACACTCGCTGGAAGCTCAGCAGCTTATCAATGAGCTCTTTTAGAGCTCAGTGTCCAAGAAATATGCTTCTGCACACATACCAGCAGAAACATGAGCAGTTTTTAAATAAAGACAGACCCAGTGACAATTTCCAAAAGATTAAGGCAGGAGACCAAAAGGACAGATCTTAAAGAATGGAGAAATCTCTACAAGCAGATTGAAAGTATTACTATATGCTGTACCACTCCAACATTTCTGCTTGCTGAAGATGATCAGCATGCCTCTGCTGTGCTGGAGACAGAGGATGGCACAGTATGCCTGTCCCTCAAGGGACTGCTGGGGTATGTACATGGAATTAGTTTTGTTGGTGTCGACCTAAGCAGGTCTCATTGCAAAGGTGGTTGTCACTGCTTCACATCCTGGCTGAAGCTCCTGTGGAGAAGCTGCTTTTGGAGTACACAGCAAATGAACTGACCTGAAGTGTGGCTTACCAGTAGCAGACTCCTCCAAAATAAATTTTTGCTTGTTTTTCTTGGAAGAAACTATTCTCCTCCAGGCCTAGCACCTTCCACAAGTATCAGGAAAGTATTTTAGAAATACTCAATACTACTCAGTATTTTGTGAAAACAAGTACCAGCAAGTTACCCAGAGCTAGGTTGTACTGGCATTATTGTGTGACATGGGACTATGCTTCATTAGTGAAACCTGCCATATGGAACCCTTTGAAAATTTCCACCCCCAAGTATCCTGATATCCATTGGCAGGTGCCAGTGAGAAAACAACAGAGCAAGGGTTAGAAGAATCTGTACTCACAGCCAAGGACATGACTGTAAGTGATAAAGCTGGTAAAAGCAGAGTGATGTGTTGTTTACAGGAACACTACAGAGCCTGTGCTCTGATAAAGCCACGCTTTGGTGCAAGGACAAGAGAGAGGCAGCCTGGTGCATGTGCTGTTCTTCCAGTGTTCCCAGCAGGACAACACACAGATACCCAAAACCGGGAAAGAAAACCGTCAGGAAACCTGACTGTATGTCTTGCTGCTTTGGAATATATGTATGTCAGAGTGTCAGTGGGTAGAAAGAATTTACAGAGAGATCTGTAAAGTAAAATCCCACTCTGTTTTCACACTCTTGTGCTTAGCCTTCTTACACTAATTTCCTACACGGACAGTAAAGAACAATTTAATTTACAATTGGGAACTTCATCTAAAGGAGCCCACCCCTGAAGCTGTGTTAAGAAGTACTTGCCTTTCTCAACATTAGATCTCAAAAAATAATTGACAACCTATTACACCCAGAGGCCATGGGAGCTAGTTCCCACCTGCAAGACATTTCGATTGTCTGTTGCTTCAGAAGAATGACAGAAGGTGGGTTAAAAAAAGCATGTATTTGCACTTTCAAAATGTCATTAGTCAAATGGCTGTCTAGACCTGCAACTCCAAACATTTAAGTCAATGCCCATTTGGGAGCTTAGAGCACACACTTCTCTTTTCACCCTGTAGGAAATTATCAGAAGCAGTCAGAAGGAAAACTCCCTGCTGTTCCTGACCTGGAAGGAATGCTGGGGCTGAATTGCTATTGCCTGAGGCGCCAACACAAAAACCTAGGGGGAAAAGTCAGCCCCACAGCATGGAGAGGTGGGACTGGGGAGGGGATGGGGTAGGTTACTGCAATAGCAGAGAAAAGATTCATCATCACAGAGTTCTGATCCAACAGTTAACGGAAAAGGCTTCTGAATTAAGTGAGAATAAATAAAATACCAGAAATCAAACTTTATGCTTGATATCCCTCATTACGAGCTGGAAGGTATAAAGGCACAGAGAAAGTGCGTATAAACAAGGGAGGAAAAGTGACCATGCTTCACAAAAATAATCAAAAATGTCTTTGCTAACGGTGAAGCATGTAGTCCAAAGTAAGCAAGCAGCAGTAATGGGGGGTGCTTGCCCTGGGATCTGACTGCCTTAGTACTGAGATGCACGTGGAGGAAGTGCTCTGAGCAAGGCAGAGGCAGCTATGCTAAATGGCCCATGAAAAGTGAGGTCTATCAGATCACCCGAAAACCAGGAGTAACCTCACTGGAGGACAGAGAAGATCAAAGCAAAAGGTATAGATCCCAAGCAAAGGCAATCAGCACATTATCAATGACACCACTGCTGAACTGCACAGCTCCTCAGGAAAGCTGGTATCTATAGCTTGGTATCTGCAGTACTCTTTCCACAGTCAAAGCAAAGTTTATGCCAGCTGGATTGTAACAGGAAACCTGAAAACTTTCCCAGAAATGAATCTCAGCCCATGGCTGGAATGGCTCAGGGTCACTTTCCTTGGTAGCTGGAGGGGCAGATAATTCAAATAAGATCATTCAAAATCCTTGAGAAGCTGCAAAGGTAAGATGCTAACTCTGTATGAAATCTGTACAGATTTCACCAGGACCAGTGAAACAGAATGGAGCTTTTGTGATGCCTGTTTGGCACGAATCTCACTTGTATCAATGTGTCACAGAGGCTTCAGAGACTCTTCAGAGGACTGTAATTCTCTAATGCCAAGAGTGGACTGGACCTCTGTATATATGACATTTAGGTAATGGAAACCATCACATCTATAACATGCTATTAGAAGACAATTGAGGATGCTGGACTAGAACTAAGCTGTATTTGATGTCATTTGCAAGCCCACAACCACTGTAGCACGTCAGCAGCTTTGGTGTTGGTGGGTGCAATATAAGTTAGTCGGAGATGAGTGGAAGCCTGGAGAAAATTGTTCAGCTGGTTATCAGGCACCAAATTTTAGGCAAAGAATATTTAAGGAACATACAGCTACCTGTAAGACTGTAGATGCTTAGGATCTTCACCATCACTATAGGTCACAAGTACTTTGAATAGACAGGAACCAAACAGACTAAGAAGTTTCTTCTAGCCTACAAGTAAATGTGCTGCCAGAGAGAGCAATGCATGTCTATATCAGAAGGAAAAAACTAACAATTCAGAGACTCCACCTTGCCAGCTAGAATGATGCCTTTGTATCAGAGAGTACTACAGGGCCAGCTCAGTAGCTGTGGGTTAAAAAGATCAGAAGAGTGCACTGCACAGTCCTAGGTTTAAATCCCAGCCTACCATTGGTAGCCCTGCTCAAAGCAGGCTGAGAGAAATCAAATCTACAAAGATTTAGGCAAGGTCATTTTTAACTGTCAGATGGTAGTGTGACTTAAACAAATTCTGATGAAAACCTAGGTCATCAAAAAGTAATAGGCAGCGCTGGTTAAGAGCTGCCCCGAGTAGACATGCCTAGCTGAAACACAGCTGAGCATACAATATGAGAGCTGAGGAGAAATTTTCTGAAGTACATTCTGTCAAAACTCATCCACTTTAGAGTAGCCAAGTGCATGCTGGTCTAAGTTTTTACATAGGAATTGCAAGATAAGAATTCAGCTGCCTGTTCTTAAAACAATAGCATCTAGTAGCAACAGGAAAGGATGTCTACAGCTCATCTAGTCCAATGCCTTACTTTGCTGAAAGCTCTGACAGCTTCAAAAGTTCTCTTCTTGGGACCTACCAATCATCTTTACTTAATCCTTTTTGAATTTCTGTGTTTAAGTGTCAGAGTCCCAGGGACTGGACCATTGGAGATACGACTGGACTCAGGAACTACTACAG
>NW_008617546.1:0-13920 GCF_000691845.1 Merops nubicus | reverse complement strand
TGAATGATACGATATTTTTTTTCATTCCACAAGAACTTAGTCTCACCCCAGTTTGGAAGAGGATTACCACTGAAACATCTGAAAAATTCTGTAGACTAAAAATCCCTGGTCTCTTCCCAGGAGCGCAGGGTCTAATAAGCAAAAAGAGAATCTTCACCTGGTTCTAAACACAACTGAACATAGCTTATTAAATCTTACCTTGGTGTGGGGAAATTTTGAGAAGATTTTCAGAGACTATAATGAGACACCTTCAGAATTTGATATATGAAGGAAAAAGAAAGTGGTGAAAATCCTCCTGAGTGCCACATAATTAAGTCTCAGTGATGGGTGAAGCTGATGACTCGTGGGAACCATTACGCTACTTTAAAATAGCAGTTCTTATTAAAGATCACTCACTGTCTTCACAAACCTCAGCAAGCCATCACTCAAAAAAATCAGCTGTACTGCTATTGCAGAGGACCTTCAAATACCCTAGTCATGAAGCAGGACTCTGCTTGGGGCAGATGTTGTACAAACGCAGACAAACGCCAGCCTCCAGTCTCTGTGCCCTCACTCTTGCCACAGAATGCCCTGCAACCCTTGTATGCCAGCACCTCATCTGACCCTTGCTCTGCACCAGAACCCTTAGGGATTTTTCCCTCTGGGCTGTAAGTCCATGAGGTGTGTCCATTTCTAGAGCCTCTGTCTAGGTTCAGGTTCTTCTGAATGAGACATCTGTTGAGAGGTGAAGGCCTTACTCAGAGGAACTTGCAAAATGGTGTTCAACCAACCTTCCCAGGGACTACCTTGTTCAAGAGATGTGGAACCAATACTACGTGTCCAAAGCAGTCATTATCCTTGGGTTGCTGTAAGTTTATGTATCATTACCACTTCCAGTTCTTCTCTTTGTCACTCAGAATAGCATTTGGGTTAAGATTGTTTAAAGGTAATAATATTTCTGTACTGTGATAGGAACCAAATCTCTACTAGTAGTTTTTTAAAGTAACAGACATTCTATAATCCACAATGTAAAGACTCATGACAACTGGAAAAAAAAGCAAAAAACAACAGAGCAGAATTAACTGCACTCATGGTTTGTAATAAAATCCCATTCCAGATATCAGACTTCTGCAGTTATTATCAAGAAGTAGGACATACTATGGCTAAACTCCTGAGAAAATTCCAGACCACAATCTTGGTAATCTCCCAGTTTTTCCACGAGGTACCTATCAATAAAGCCTAGGGATCTGAGAGAATATCCAGATATAAAATGGCAATTTCTATTGCTATAAGCCTGAAAGATGATAACTTGTTTTTCTAGCATCTTGTAGTATCTGGAATTCTCACTGGTGATCTTTCTGGCATAGTCTTTTGTGGGACATGTTTTATTTGCTGTTAGACTGCCACAGTGAAATCTCAGCTATATAAATGTGATGAAATCTAGCCTTTTCATGCATCTGTTACCATGAAGAAAGCAGAACCTGACCTCCGGAGGTATTCATGCATATTCTTGTTCCAGAGCCTCTTGACCATTCTGGCCCTTTCTCAAGTCCAGCACAGAAACACTTTATAGAATACATTAAATGCAAAAATATTCCTTCTTCCTTATCTTTCTGATATCATATGCAGGTCTAGCAAATCTGAATTGCCAAAAATTTCCTGTTTCTCAGTCCTTTCACCTCTCCTTAACAATAAGTTCTAACTACCTCAATGAAAGCTGAGACCAATAGGTTGCTACTGAAGACAAAATCCATTTGTCTTTTAGGACCAGAGTAACTTCCTCTCTCTCTGTTTGCCTAGATGTATTTTTTCCCAACACTTTCTCATCTTCTCTCTTTGACGGCTTTATAAGCCAGTCATTGATTTCTCCTGCGTTTATACCTTCTGTGTGGTATAAAGACAGCTAGCACACTAGCACATTACATTTTTAAGGTGTACAATGAGTTAGGATTGAATATATTTAGAAGCAAAGGCAGGAAATCTAACCGGCAACTGGTTGGTGGCTGAGGGAAAGGAACATTCCTGCAGGGAGCAGACTGTCTTATATGCTTGAGTTTGCTGTAGCATTCATAAAGAGAAAGGCTTGGTCAAAATGCTCTCAAAAGGTGCAATAAAAAGGGTTGGAACCCAGACACTGAACACATTTACGTCTGTCCTAAATGAACAACAAATACAAGATGCTGATCTAAACACTTCCAGGTGTGCTCATCTCTAATACAAATTCTAGATAACATGAGTCTGGGCTGGAGCCCTTTCCATGGTTTTTATCCTGCCCTCATATGCAATGATCTCTGCATATGTAATGTTTTAGTGTTCGATCTATTTTAACTGAAAGTTTACACAATCCAATAGAGGCTGTTTTTTCCTTGTTTAGACAGTTGATGTGACAGACTTAGAATCTAATCCAGGCTGCTGTGGGGTTGGTGGTTTATCCTGGTGGGAGAGCTGGAACTCAGTGTTAAGTTGCTGCAAGAAACTGTCCCAGAGCCACACAGATTCCTCACAGCACTTCAACTACAAACACCCTCATTCCCCCTGGAAAGAAAAACAGCACAGTGAGGTGGTAGTGCTCATAGGCTGTGTGACTAGAGAAGGATTTTCTCAGAGGAACAGCCTTTGATCAGCATCTGGCTCCACTGACTGGCACAATACCTTTAATAAAAGTGAAGCTATGAGTGGGCCCTGGCTGACATTGGATGAGAACGTTCCCCTTCATCACATGTAACTGATATAAAATCCTCTGTTTAGTGACCTAGTACTCACAGCAGGTGCTGAATGCACAACAAAGGCACTTTTCTGCCTGTGTTAAGATTGAGGCAAGTTAGAGAACTGGTATCTGAGGAGCAGAGATCAGGAGCCTCCAGGAATCTGCAGCACTGTTTGGAATGGGAGACAAACAAAAGACATAAGCGGCTGGTGTTCCCATTTAGCACTAGCCCGTTAAGCAGTATTAGCTAGAAATAGCACCAAAGTCAAGTATCTTCCCTTGGGAAATATTCTGGTTAGAAACTTCTCCCAGTTATGTGAGGAAAGCAAGGTGTTACAAAGTGCCCAATCTGGACAACACACTCAAGTGAAAAAATTCATATTGCTGTGATTTAACTTGGTGAAAAACAAATAAATAAATACATACAACAGAGAGCATTCACTTTGCTTAAAAAAAAAAAAAGGCAAACAACAAAACCCAAACCCCAAACAACTGTTTCTCCAGAACAGCAGCTTTGTGAAAGAGACCTTTTTGTAACGGGCCTGTTGTATATTGGTCCAGTTCAAAGGGAGGAGCAGTTTGAACCTTCATTCTATTACTACTTGAGTCGGTGTCCCCTTGGGAGATGGGTACATCAGCAACTTAACTGATGTGCTGTTATTCATTGAGAACAACAGTTTGGAGAGAGTGCAGCATTTGGAAAAGGAAGATTATTCAAATGCTGATGCACTCTAGCTCCAGATGCAACCCCTGTCTGAAGGTGCTGTCTGAAGGTATCAGAAAAGAGGAGCTGTATTGAGGTTTTTCAAATGCCATGATGCTCAAGGCAGGCTCTGATCCCCAATGCACCCATTGTTCTCAGTTGGAGGCTTAGCTCAGCTGTGTTATTGTTTATTCTGCTGTTCTGTACTGCCCAATACTGTAAGACTTTAAGCCAGTGAATAAAGTGAAGGAAAATATTTCTCCTTCAAGCAGTCCCATAAAACTCTAGCTGACTCCAATACGGCATTGTGTAACTAAAGCACCAGGCCTCAGGTACCCAGCGTACTGATGTAGTAGGCTGTAGTAGGAGTATTTCTTTTCTCTGATTGAGTTTCCAGATGATCACACTTCCAACACATAGTGGATTCAAATTCCTAGAAGCCAATTTTATCTTTTCCAGAAGGATACGAAGCATTACCACAGGTCATAGGACACACTCTCTGCATAACAAACTTCATCCCACGGAACAGAGTTAAACATATTCCAAGCCAAATACTCATGGACAACAGGTTTGAATGCAGCCAATTCCAGATGAAGGCTCTTAATAGACAAGGGCTTATCTCAATACGTTACTTTTTTAACTTGGTTAAACATCAGCTTTCTATGACACTCTCCTTTTTACCCCTGAGGAATGCTTTTTTCCCCTCAGTCTTTTTGGGTTCTCCTCTTGTTAAGGCATAATTCTTAAATTACTCATGATACCTGCACTTGACTGACTCTTGAGATATCCCATTTTGAACAGAAAATGAATGCTTTCAGCAAACAAAATATTTTTGCCTTCTGGGCAGAATATACATACATATAGATAATAATCTGCATATTGTTATTCCTTCTTTACATTTTTTTCAAAAGAAAACCTCACTAAGATTCCAGGACCACATCTGTCAAACATATACACAGACCAGAACCATGCCACTGAAGAGTGAGAAGTTGAAAAAACTTGCTTTCAAAATTTTCTTAATTCATTAAGGTATTAGCTGGTATAAAAAAAAAACTTTATACCCAACTTGAAAACAATTAATTACACCATCAGTAAAAACAAACATAATTTTTCCAGTGAAACATAATAAGTTAAGGCAAGTCCACTCATTTCTGCTTAACAAGGATCCCAAATTTTGCAATTACATGGGTTTTGTCTCAAATCCTATGAGTGCAAATAGGTGGAAACCAATTAGCAGTTTGTAAGTGTGTTCAGGTGCTAGTAATTCTTATTATATAATGAATCAGTGTTTCTGCATTAGCCTTCAATCACTGGTTAAGCAGCACACTTAAACACAGACTTAACTCCAATTATGGGAGCAGTCCTCTGAAGTTAGGCATGTGTTCAAGCATGTAAATTACAAAACACATGTCATGTTCAGCATAAGAGCTATTAAACCAAAGACACTCTGAAGCAAGTAAAAATTCAAGCTGACACGTCTCCTACTGTTGTAGCTTTTCAAAAGGTACAAACACTTTCATTTCTGTTCCTCCCCTCACTACTGAGTTGTTAGTTAATGGCAAGTCAGTCCAGAACAGCCTTGTGGGGAGAGCAGCAAATTGCTGCCAGGTCCTGGAGCAGGGTGTTAGGCAGCAGTGCAAAGCACACAATGTAACGGTGGGAGATGTGCCTGGGCCTCACATCTGCTTGGAGCCCCTGCCACCACCGCTGTGGCTCTAAGCCATTGGTGTATCAGAAGCAGGCTGAACAAGGAGTGTTCCAAGCCTGTAACACGGTAAGGCATGAAGAGGGTACTGTGCAAAGAGCTCTGTCCGAGTTTGGAGATAGGCAGTATGCACTTCTCCCAGAGGTTTCACGCCTGCACCCCACGAAGATCACACGCAGAGCTCTGCAGTGCCTACAGAGCAGTTGTGACTCTGGTCAATGCCAGGCTGAGCCAGGTGCTTTTGAGCTGAACCAGGAGAGTTCACCACCACCAATGATGGCAAAGTCTGCAGCCTAGTCAGTCCTAACAGAGGCAGCATGATTGGGGATGCACAGCAATTCAGAGCTGAGAACAGTACCACCTTGCGTGTGTCTTTTACTTGTAAAAAAATTACTGAAACAGGTAGGAGTTACTTTGCTCCCACCCTGCCACCCCTCCCCAAAAAAAAAAAAAAAAAGGAGCTGAAAGACTTCATCTTCTCCCTGAAGGGATGAATTCCAGCTACGTTCATCCTAACTGCAACAGACATTTAAATACAGGCAACATTTGCTGTATCAGAGTTTTATTGCCTGCCTTTATAGCACTGCCATTTCTTGGGGCTGTCCTTTATTGTACCAATGAGTGACCTACTAAATAGTACCAGATTAATGAAGTACAGTAAATTCACTACTTTAAAAGCCATGAACTTTATGAAGATCCACATGTTAGGTGAATAATTCACTTTGAACCAAATAACTCATTTTGTATATGCTTTTCTTATGTCAGTGAAAGGTAGTACCTATTAGAAACTAACAAACAAACAAACAAAAACCAAAAACAGATACAACTCTTTACCATGTGTGTGTTTCTCTATTTCCTCACTTTTATGTTTTTGAGGTGGGAGAATTAGACTGCACTACTGTATCCACTGCACTATTCATGACCTAGCTGATATTCTTACCAAGAGGTAAAAATGTGATGACTAGGATCAAAAATTATTTCCTCTGTGTTACTGCTGAAAGCACTGTTTATTGTCTCACTCATGTTCAGAAGAGGGAGAAGAGAAAGTTTTCTTGTCCCCTTAAATGTGTGGACAGTGTTTTATCACAAAGTGGTGGGAGGTGGTGTTGGATGGGGGAAGATCACCACATAGTCCTTGGGAGCCTGGATTATGAAGGAATGTGGAACTGCTGATGGTCACACTGTGTTTGGCTAATGATGCAGTTTCATCACTTGGTACTAATGCTGCCCTCTAGAAGTGCCACTGACAATGTCAATGTTTCAGTGGAAACACATCTCATCTCAGCTGCCTCAGTTTGGCTTTTATTCCACCATCACCAGCACACTCTGATTTTGCAGGACAACCAAACCCAAAAATTCTCATCAAAGACCCTTTTGATTTTTGATTATCCCACCATCATAGAATTGTTTGGGTTGGAAGGGACTTTTAAAGGCCATCTAGTCCAACCCCTTGCAGTGAGCAGGGATATCTTCAACTAGATGAGATTGCTCAGAGCCCTGTCCAACCTGACCTGGAATGTTTCCAGGGATGAGCCATCTACCACTTCTTCAGGAAACCTCTTCCAGTATTTCATCACTCTCATTGTAAAAAATGTCTTCCTTATATCTAATCAAAATCTTCTCTCTTTTAGTTTAAAACCTTTACCCCTTGTTCTGTTACAAAAACCCTGTCCCCTTCTTTCTTGTAGCCCCCCTTTAAGTACTGTAATGCCACAATAAGGTCCTCCCAGAGCCTTCTTTTCTCCAGACTGAGCAACCCCAATTCTCTCAGCCTGTCCTCACAGGGGGGTTTTCTAGCCCTCCGGTCACTTTTGTGGCCCTCCTCTGGACCCCCTCCAACAGGTCCATGTCTCTCTTGTGCTGAGAACTCCAGAGCTGCATGCAGTACTCCAGGTGAGGTCTCAGGAGAGCAGAGCAGGAGAGGGGCAGAATCACCTCCCTGGACCTGCTGGCCACGCTTCTTTGGATGCAGCCCAGGATGCAGTTGGGCCTTCTGTGCTACGAGCGCACATTGCCGGCTCACGTCCAGCTTCTCCTCCACCAGTGCCCCCAGACAGCCCAGCAGGGCTGCTCTCAACCCCTTCGTCCCCCGGCCTGTATTGATAACCAGGGGTTGCCCTGACCCAGGTGCAGGACCTCACACTTGGCCTGGTTGAACCTCACGAGATTCATATGGACTCACTTCTCAAGCTTGCCCAGGTCCCTCTGGATCCTGTCCTACACGTGTGTTAACCACACCACTCAGTTTTTTGTCAGCTGCAAACTTGCAGAGGGTTCAATGCACTTGATCCCACCATCTTATGTCATTGATGAAGATATTGAACAGCACTGGTCTCAGAAAAGACCCTTGACGGGGTCAGTCAGTGCCTTGGAGATATTACAATAACTACCTCATGACAAGACTTTCTGATACATTCATGTATGTCCGGAGTGCCCATTTATCACACTTTTTTTCCCCCCCTTCAAGCTCATGCTGCCATTTGATCCCAAAAGGATGGAAAGTCCTTGGCTGTAGGGCTCCTCTTCAGCTATTCCTCCCCATGGATATGTATGGTATGACATTTATAGATGCAAGCTTCTATGTGCATGCTTACATGGATGGGAAGTCAATAGCTAGCCCAAGACCCACCTGAAAGTATGTCCTTATTCCCAGCCCATTTTCTGCCTACACCCCTTTTCCTTTCTGGGTTTCCCCTGATGATTTCACTACAATACTATTTTTGGGTTTTAATGTCTTTTCTCCTCTTCCATCCACTCCTTTCCTTTCATTCAGCTCTGCTTCTTTTCTAAGCTCCCTGAACACCTTTGTTTCCTACATGGAGGTAGCAGAACAGAGGTTACTTGTCCATTTTTATTTCTCTTTTGATCTGTCTCCCCTGCTCTCCATGTGTTTTTTTCTCTTTTAGTTCTCCTGAATCACTTTTCTGTTTTGGTCTTTGCAAAACCCTTATCCTCTGAATCGTCTTTGCTCTTGACTATTCAACACCCTCTGGGCTGACTCAGCCTGGGCTGTGTGGGAACTGATTGAGAGTGAATCAGCAGCTCAGTGCTCAGAAGGGAATTAACGATCTATTTACTCTCAGATGATTCCTGCCTCCTCACCTCCATCTCCAGTGACCATTTTCCAAATAAAACTATTTATAATTCTCAGATATATGAGCAGGCAGAGTGCTAGAGAAGGACTGGAAAAGTTAAGGCAGTAGGTGGCTGAAACCATTATAAGTTTCAAGTGGCAACAGCTAAAATTAGTCCAAGTGGAGAGAAGATTATTAGCTGGGAGACTTAAGGGTCCTACGCAGCAGGCGGTCTGTTTCCAGAAATCAAAATGTTCTAAAACCCAGCAAATATCTTTCACATTCAAGTGTTATTTTTGTTCAGCTCTAATTATAAAAACGGTCTTTCCTCATGCAGAAGTATCACAAAGCAGCAGCAGCAACAAGTACGTATACAGGGTAGGAACTTCTATAATACAGAGAAACTTTTTGTGATAAAGTGTTGAAGTACATTTTCTGAATACTTAATTTTCAGCACAAAGACCCTTTTCAGGCATGTACTTGGACTAGCCAAAGGCTGAAAACCACAAAACATACATAAGCTATTCTTAAGCAAAACCAGATTCCTCTACCTCTGCCTCTGTGGAAGTGCTCTTGTTAATGGGATGCTTCCTAATTATTTTCAGTAGTTTAATGTTATTGTACTGCCTGCTGTTCCCACTGCATTGGATGTGTGATCATGCAGGAGTATAATCCCTATTGCTGACAAAGAAGCAGACCAAGAGTTAAGTCTGTTTAAGTCAAGGTGTTACAATGGCACAAAGGGGAGATAAGCAATCAGCAGACTGTTTCCTCAGAGGAGAGAGAACAGTTTCTGAATGGCTGTTTCTGCAGTGGTTGCAGTCTCTGTTTGACCAGTGCCCCTTTAGACAAAACTCTTAGGTTGTCCCCTTATTTGTAATGAAATTGCAACGAACTTACTCCATTTTGGTTCCCTTTAAAAGGACTGTGATCAGTAGCTCAGAAGCAACAAGATAAAGCAGAGCTTTGTCATTCCATTGAGCTTTGAGGCCTAGCGAACAGGATGATCATCCCTGAAAAATGCATCTTAAAAATTCAACAAGATTTTTGTGCTTCATTTTCTGTGTTTTGCCTCAGTTGAGCACATGTCCATGGGTGGCTTGTAATTACAGTACTGCCAAGTGAAACAAATTGAAGGGAAAGTAAAAACATAATACCAAAGCTGGAATAGAAAGCATTTGCTTTGAGGAAGCATCCTTTGATTTCCAAGATAAAGGGTCCAAACCCGTATTTAGGAGGAAATGCCTCAAAATATTCTTCCCTTTGGCATCTGGAAAACATTAAGTTTTAACCAGTCCAGTCTGAAACAGGCTTTGAATGTTCGTTCTAGAAGAAACTCCTTGTAAATACAGTCACAGGCCTGCCATAGAAGAATGGTGAGAGACCAAGCCAGCACAAAATGCTAATAACCCAATTACTTGAAATAAAAATGTACCACAGGAGAACAACTTACTTGACTTCTGCCTTGAAAATGATTCCCAGGTGAATGCAAAGCAGCTTAAGAGAGCTGTGAATACAGAATAAAAAGAAGACAAGAAGGTCTGGGTTGTTGACAAATTCTGTGATGCCCATCAAGGCAGGTAATACACTGACTTCAAGAAAAGTTTAGCAGAGTTGAAGGAATTACTTGTCTTTCAATTACCACTAGTTCATCATTAGAAGAGGAAAGAGAAATACTAGGGATTTTTTAAGCAGATGAGTAATTTCTTATGGGTCAAACCCATTTTAATGGGTTTTACATTTCAGAAGCTAAGGCTTTAGTTAACAACAACTGAGATTTACAAAGCAAGATCTGGAGAAGAACAATTCAGCTGTTTAGAACTACACTGACTTGCTAAGCAAATGTCTGGAGGGATGGAAGCAGACTAAATTTTAGTGTTAAGAAAATAAGAGATCTTACTATTTGCCTTTACTTCTTCACTACTTTGCCTGAGGAATAATGCCATTACAAATATCATTACAAAGAAATTGTCTAGCCCTGGCACAAACAGATTATTAATAAATATGTATCCTAAGAAGGACAGCTAAAATGAAAAGAAGGAACTCTGAATTAAAAACCAAACCAAACCCAGAGCTGTTTTGTCTGCAGAGAGAACCACTAAGGGAAGGACATTTCCATTTAACAGAAAAATCACAATGCATTATTCTTTCACCTGCTCATGGTCCCTGTGCACCTGTGCAGTGAGAGCAGGATACAGACTCATTTTAGATTCTTTCTTCTGCCTGATTTTTTTTTTTTTTTTTTTGAGGACCATCTGTTCTGCATATCAAATTCATAAGAGAAAAATCTTTTCAGTTTTAGAATTTTAAATTACTTTATCTCTCTTTGTAGTCTTTTTGTTAGTCCTAATTTTAAAGATATATTCAATATTAAGTGTCAGATAGTATGTTGAAGTAAGGTGGTGTGCGAGCATTTAGGAAGGCAGTATACACCTGGAGTTTCAGGATACACCTTTTGACCTGAGTCTTTTAGTGCTCATTCTGCTTTGTCTTGCTGCAGCCATAGCAGAAGCAGTGCGATGGGGGCAGTTCATAAAATCCCACACAGAGGTGTCCTTAGGCCTGCTGTCACAGATTCTGGAGGGAGGCAGGGACATGTCTGTACCTGTATGTGAAACCAACTATGAACCAGTAGCTGCCTACCCAACATTTTACTGATGCCAGAGGCTCAGGCTAGGCTGTATAAATATGAATCCACCATCTTTTCCCAAAGGGTCAATTTCTGTCAGTGCAGAGCCTGGTCTGGACTTTCTGAAGCATTTAATGACAAGTCCCGTAAGAGAAAAGTCAAATGGAGAAATAAATCAGAGTTCCAACTGCTGGTGGCTGCTCCTACCTAGAAAGGAATAATGGCACAGGAGAAAGAGGGGTTTAGGCTGTGCAGAGGAAAAAGGACAGCATCATGGAGAATAAAATGTCTTTTCATATGCCAGGAGCATTGGCATGTAAGAGTCCCAATGAGGGGCTCGATGGCCCCTCCCAAGACTGAGGAAGATATGATAACGTTCCTCACCAAAATCCCTAGCCCTATACAGTGGCACAGTAATTGTGAGATCTCTCTTGCTATTTTTTTGGCAATGGAGTGAATTTATTTTCACAAAGGGATGATCAGGACTGACTCAGACTGTCTGGCTTTTGAGCGATATTGAGAAGCTGGCTTCTGTAAAAGCTAATGATTTTAGTCATTAGCATAGTGAAGGTATTTTTTGCTGCTGTTTCTGGCATACATTCAGAAACATAACCATGAGACCAAAATTCTTAAATAGTACAATTTGCTTAGAGTGCACTTTCAAATGACAGAAGCTGGAACCAACCAAAACCTATTAAAAACTCACTAAATAGGTGCAATTCCTGGCTTCCAGTTCACCATCACTGTTCTCAGCTAAGTGGATCCGGATACTGACTTACTCCTCAGATCTTTCAGTCTGTTTCTAACAGAAAAGAAGGTGGGATTGCTGGGGTCTCCTCTGCATGATTTTCCTTCTCAAACTGTCACACAATGTCTTTTCTTGCATATCACATACTACATGATTTTCAGGACAAGGAATGGTCACTGCTATCACCAGAGAGAAAGCAATATAAGCTCTTGGTGCAAGTGCACAACACTGTGACATGCACAGGACCACACTACCACTTCTGCACCATAAAAACAAGACAAGCCATGTCAAGAGCAGGCAGATGCCCTGGGTGCCGCATACAGAAAAATCCTACTGGCAATGCACTGCAGTGTTCCCCTCCAAGACTGCAGCACAAGTAGAGGAAACAGAATATGTCTGGAACATCATCTTCTGGCTAATCCCAGCTGGTGGGTATTGAAGGCACCTGGCTTCTGTATTTTGTGTGAAGGATCAGACTGGTCCAAGAACAGTGAAGTCACATATGAGGTGTGAAATTATCTTTCCCTCTCCTACTTCTATACAGAGCATTGTTATGAGAGCTTGAAAGTAGATGAACTGCCAGTGAGCTGATGCAGATTTCCATCTCTGTTTTACTGGGTGGATATTCCTCATGTTATGTCATTCTTTTCTGACTAAAAGAACCATGTAGCTGAACAATATTTGGAAATGATAAGCAATATCAGGAAACGAAAAAAAGGTTTACTTACAAAGAGTTTTGTCTAACCGTCTACAGGAAGCAAAGATAATACAGCACAACTATCCTAGCTGAAGGTCCTATCTTTGCAAAATTAAATGAGCTGCTCAACAGCCATTAGATATAATTCTCTTTTTGAAAACAGTAACATCATATGGTTTGGATCCTTTGGATTCCTTCTCAGAACAAGAAAAACAGAGACACTCCAGTGGCAAAAGCAAAGGTACACCTAATCTTGGGTCCCGATAACACTTTCTGCATGGTTCAACAGTTCCGCTCTTCTTGCCATATGCTTCCCCCTCATAAGCAACAAATAACCAGACACAACAAAATGGACTGTTGAAACAAACCTTTTACAATTTATTTATGGGAAAGTATATCTTTCTGATATCCAAAGTGCCCAGACAGAATAAAAACTGCCACGGGAAGTAGAGGCTAGGACAGTTCACGGCTATCCCAGAGCAGCTTCAACGTCTTAGGTGCTGGAGCAGGAGGTTACACTGGAAGCTGATCACCCTCACAGGGACATGAAGCATTTGGAAGACAGAAGCAGACCCTAAAAGTATGAAGAAAGTGGAAGCAAGAAAAGATGCACTGGACTTTGGTAAGAATATATTGTTACACATGCAGAGGGTGGGAGCAATGGGATTTTTTTTGAAGCAGTATTTCAGTAATGGCTCTGTAGATTTCACTGGAGTATAAGCTGAACAGCATTTTGCTGTTGGGTGAAAGGCAAACGGTTTATGGGAGTCCATAAAAATAAGTAAGAAACAAGGAAAAAAAAAACAACTTCTTGACTCAGGACTATATAGTCTCTGTTTCTTGTATTAGGCAGTAGATGTCAGGAAAAAAACAATGCAAAAAGAACAGACCAGTTGGAGAGCATTCAGAGAAGGAGACATCACTGTTCAGAGATGTGGAAAACATAACTTCTGAGAAACAGAATAAAAATTGGATTAAAACACAGAAAATATTCACCAGAGACATAATACTGTAAAAATATATCTGCAAACTGGAATGAAATAGAATTTTCTGCATGTTACTTGTGAGAAAGGTCACTGCTTATATTATAGCAAGAAACTTATATTTGGCACATGGAAAAAGCCTGGATCCACACGGAACATCAATTACCAGGCTCCTTGTCAGAGAGGTTACAGAATTTAAAATCTTATTGGACAAGAGAACCTCCCAGAGCAAAGTAACACTGAATGCTACACAACAGCCTTCAAGACTGTGGGCGTAAAAATAGTCCCAAAACGTTGCCACAGACACCATGTAAGATGCTGGTTAAGACTGCCTTACTATTTATAGAAAGAACTGCAAAGCAACTTCTTAATATTTACAGAAAGGACCCTAAGAAGTGGCAGAGCAATGGCAATCATGCATCAGAATAAACCTATTAAAGGATGCTGAAAACGACAGAAAAAAGTGTGAAGCATGAGCTAAGTTAGCTAGGATGCTATCAGAGATTCAGAGTCAGTTTTTAAGCTAGAGAACGCTTGAAATACAAGGAAAGAATTAGTTGCACGGACTCCAGACGGCAACGGCGGCTCGCACCCCCTGGCCCCCGAAAGCCCCCGGGCCGGAATCAGCCACTGCCCCCGGCCCGCCCAGCCCAGCTCCAACCTGTCCACGGGCCGGCCCAGCTCGATCCCGACCG
>NW_008617545.1:0-1535 GCF_000691845.1 Merops nubicus | reverse complement strand
TCCCGCCCTCGGGTCTTTTTGTTGTCGTTGTTGTCGGATTTTTTCTTTTTTCTTTTTGAGAACATTTCGAACCAGCAAGAAAAAAAAAATCTATAAAAGTACGTGCCGAAAAATGTAAGAGAGTGATTCCATAAATAGAGGAACAGAAGGGGGAGAGGGAGACGACGACTCCAAACGCCACCAACACACCACCCAGCAAAAAGCTTCTCAAGCCGGCGGAAAGAAACTCTCCCTCCGGAGCCTCTAGACAAAAGATCAGAGACTGAAACCCCTCCAGCCCCTGCGCCTCCCGCCCCACGGACTGTGTACATAGCGGCCCTCTCCTTCCTCCGGTGAAGTGGGGAACGAAGTTTTCCTGGATCCTTGGTGTATAGAAGTTCGTCCCGTTTGTAGACCGCGGATTGGTCCCCTTCGTCTTCTTTTTTTTCCTCTTTTTTTTTCTCTTCCCCCCTCCCCAAGAAAGTGATGGACTTGTTTTATTTTCTCCTGCTCCCTCTCGCTGCCTCCCTCTCTCCTCCTTTTTTAGTTCACCCCTTTAAAAAAAGTAACGTGGAAAAAAAATGGTTTCTTTTGTAATTGTGATATCTTGGATATTGTGTTCCTTTTTAAGAGGCAACTTGATTGTAAACTGCATTTCAAGTATAGACTGGGGAAGAAATACTGTGCCAAAGTCTCCATTCTGTTACTCACAGACACACACGAACAACAACGCTTGTGAATGTATTTTTTCTGTTAGCTGGGTTTACATGTGATGTTTTAGTGCTTTTGCAAGTTCAATTTGTTAGCTCCTGTTCAGAAGATTGTGAGGAAAATTAAACGTCGTGCCGTTAGCTTTTCTGTAATAACACCCTTCCTCCTGTAAATACCTGTTACCATATTTATCCATTTGTAATTAAATTATGGTATTAACTTGCTACAGAGGAAACAGTATTTATAAAGAATGTTTCTTAACTATAAATATGTACAATTGTGAGCATAAACTGTTTCAGATTTTTTATTTGAAGGTTTAAGTGGTTTCATCATTTCTTGTGATATGTTTTGAGAGTAATGCATACAGAAATATAATAAAACGTGTTGAAACTGCAGTAGCCGTTTCCTTTTTATGCCAAGGGTTCTCTGAAACCTGCGAGAATACACGTGAGGGGCTGAGCGACGGCTAGAAAACAAACCCAACTCTTTTTAAAAATCCGCTGCTTTCTAGAACACGAGGATTTCTTCCAGCTGGGCTCCCCGTCCAGAAAAAAGAAAAAAGGGAAAAAATAAAACAAACAAACAAACAAAAACCAACAAAAAAACCCCAAACAAACTCACATTTTGGAAAGCCTCTGGGCTAAAAGAAAAGGGTGACCATTTGCATCTTCCCCAAATGACTTGCCAGGCACAATCTCCTTTAGGAAGAGCTTCACATGGCCAGAGTGCGGCTTCCTTCGCCGTCGGCCTGACCGGCACTCACCCCCCTTTCCCCAGTGCGCCTGGGGCTGGGCAGCTCGTCGCCCCACAGGGTGACAAAGCGGGACGAAGGTGGAGGGGCGAGG
>NW_008617544.1:610-858 GCF_000691845.1 Merops nubicus | reverse complement strand
TGCTATAGGGCACTATAGGGTGCTGTCTATAGGTCCCCGTGGGGCTCTGTCGGGTGCTATGGGGCGCTATGGGGCTCTGTAGAGGGTCTATAGGGGGTCTGGGGGGCGCTATGGGGCACTGTGGGGCATCTATAGGGCACTGCAGGGGGTGTGTAGAGCGCTGTGGGGCTCTGTAGGGTGTCTGTGGGGTGTCTATGGGGTGTCTATGGGGCTCTATAGGGCTCTATGGGGTGTCTATGAGGCTCCAT
>NW_008617544.1:0-205 GCF_000691845.1 Merops nubicus | reverse complement strand
CAGGATGTGGGTGGGGCGCTGGGGGGCTCTGTGGGGTGTCTATGGGGCTGTGTCGGGCTCTATGGGGCACTGTGGGGTGTCTATGGGGAGCTGTAGGGTGCCTATAGGGTGCTGGGGGGGGTTTATGGGGCTCTACGGGGCGCTGTGGGGCACTGTGGGTTGTCTATAGGGTGCTGTGGGGTGCCTGTGGGGCACTATGGGGTAT
>NW_008617543.1:0-885 GCF_000691845.1 Merops nubicus | reverse complement strand
CACCCCAGCCTGCGCTCCTGCCGAGCGCAGATCCGGGGGCACCGGGGACCCCCGCTGCCAGGGGCGTGGAGGAGGCTTCCCCCAGCCCCGTGGCAGGCCAGTGAGTGTGTCCTCCTGGAACCCTGCTCAGTGAGAATCAACTTATGCTCCCCTGCTCCTCACTGGGGCTGCGCTTCGGGCAGCTCAGCAGATCAAATCCTGCGTCTGCTTCATGGCTGGCCCCTTCCCTTAGCTGGGACGTCCCGAGTTTGAGGATGCCCTGACTAACCAAGGCTAAGCCCTCGGGGTTTGGGTAAAGATGAGGAGGGCTGTCTTTTTTTTTTGTGGGGGCCTCTTATTTTCAGGCTTTTGTATTTGGGGCCTCTTTTGAAGGGGTGCTAGCTTGTCTGTTATGCATTCACCTCTTACATCACCATTCCAATTAATGAGTCTTCACAAAAAACTCTTCTTATAAAGAGAAGAACACTGGGCCTTTAATGTAAGCCCACTGTTTTCACAAAGCTGTTAAGTCTAACAAGGAATTAAATTATTTTTGTTATCAGAGTAATACATAATGCATTCATTTACAATAGCCTGCAAAAAGAAAACTTCACAGAATTGACTGTGGCATGTATACAAAGAGATGACATGAAACTGTAATTTGAAAGGATGGGCAGGTAATTAAAAACTCAGTGCGGGAGTTCCATCTGCAGAGTCAAACCGTTCTAGAGGCTGACTAGAGACAACAGTCTTACTTGCATCACCTGTGCTAAGCCATGCTTACGTTGCTTGCAAAAATAATGTCTGTATTTGGAGTCTGTTTAACAAAAAGACTTTTGGGAGTGGGAAAATTTGAGCTGATTTTTTACTTTCTTGATTTGGGGTTAGACTTTCTAATGCAAAAAA
>NW_008617542.1:643-2176 GCF_000691845.1 Merops nubicus | reverse complement strand
TGGGCACAAGCAGAATTCGGGGTCCCTGGAAGGAGAAGCTTTTCCCTGATGCGCAGCTCTGCGCCCAGCAGCTCCTGGTTCCCCCACCACCCTGTTTGTTTTAATTTGACCGTCATGTTTGGTGTCTCTTCCTCCCCACTCTCCCAGAAGCCTCCTGCTCCTTGGCAGCAGGTATGGGCTCATGAGCCAGGAAGGAGGTTTATATTAAACGACTTGGAGTTGGATTTTCACCCAGCTAATGAGCACGATGGAGGCCAAAATCTCTGTCCTCTTCCTAGGGCTCGTCCCTTTGCTGAGGTTCTGTACCCAGTGCTTGGGGACGGGGTGTTCTTGGTGTGTGTCGTGCAGAGGGATGTCACTGGCAGTTGTCACGTGGGGAAGGGGCACGGGGCACATGCTGTTGCCAGGCTCCTCGTCCTGCCCTGCTGTGCAATGGGCCTGCCCAGCACCTCATAGTTTAGCCCCAAATTCTCTCTGGGTTTTGGACATGCACCTTCAGTGCCCCTGTGCCAACGAGTGTGCAGGGAGCAGTGCTACCTCTGCCCGTGTCATGTGACTGCCTCCAAGCTCACCTCTGGCCACAGCTGGATTCACCTGTGCCAGAGACACCTGTAGGGGCTTAACTGACACTCCCCAAAGGTGTTGTGACATGGGGGCCGGGGGTGGGCTTGGCTTAGGCCCCCTGGGTTACAGTTCCCTGTCTGGAGTGTGTCTGTACACACAGGGAGGCAGATGTCCATGCGTCAAGCCTGAAGCTGGCAAACATGGATGGTGTCTGAGTCCCACAGCTTCAGGGGCTCATGCTGGCCACTAGTTCTTCCTGTGCCAAGGTGGGCATCCAGCTGCACCAGGCTGGGCTGGCTAGTGGGGCCGAGAGCTGGGGGTCCACGTGCTGTGCACACAGCAACTGGCCATGTCCCCACAGGCAGGTTTTTCTCCCCACGGGGAGCTCATTGGCATTTGCTGTGTTGGCTCCAAGTGAGGCCATTTGTGTTCTGTAGCTCCCTGGCATTTTCAGCAGTGCTGGTGTTTGGAGGAATGACCAAGAAATGAAGTTGTCTTCGAAACTTTGGTTAGCCCAGCGCCAGGGACGGTCCAGCTGCCAGTGGGCTCTGGCACTGCCAGTGGCTCACCCAGGTGGCTGCAGGCACCTTGCAGATAGCTCAGGGGCAGGAATCCCCCCGGCCCTGGGCTCCAACAGGCTGCAGGCATTTTCAGCAGTGCTGGTGTTTGGAGGAATGACCAAGAAATGAAGTTGTCTTCGAAACTTTGGTTAGCCCAGCGCCAGGGACGGTCCAGCTGCCAGTGGGCTCTGGCACTGCCAGTGGCTCACCCAGGTGGCTGCAGGCACCTTGCAGATAGCTCAGGGGCAGGAATCCCCCCGGCCCTGGGCTCCAACAGGCTGCAGGGTGGGCAACGGTCCAGCTGCCAGTGGGCTCTGGCAGTGCCAGTGGCTCATCCAGGTGGCTGCAGGCACCTTGCAGATCACTCAGGGGCAGAAATCCCCCCGGCCCTGGGCTCCGAGGGGCTGCG
>NW_008617542.1:0-429 GCF_000691845.1 Merops nubicus | reverse complement strand
ACTTTTGAGCAGGGCCTGTTGCAACAGGACAAGGGGGGATGGTTTGAAACAGACTGAGACCAGAGAGAAGGGATAAGTTTTTTGCATTGAGGATGATGAAACACTGGCCCAGGCGGCCCAGAGAGGTGGTCGCTGCCCCATCCCTGGAACCATCCCAGGTGAGGTTGGCCGGGGCTCTGGGTGACCTGCTCTGGTTGGGGATGTCCCTGCTCCCTGCAGGGGGTCAGATGAGATGACCTTTAAAGGTCCCTTCCCACCCAAACCAGTCTGGGGTTCTATGACCCAGGCACAGAGGGAGACTTGGGTGCCTGTGTTTCCTTAACAGAGAGCTCAGTCGCTGCTTAAAAACGTTCTGTGCTGGGATCAGGAGCGAGCAGGCGCTGGCCGGGGCCGAGGCGCGGTGCCGGCGTGGTTCAGGGCCTGGCGCTG
>NW_008617541.1:0-224 GCF_000691845.1 Merops nubicus | reverse complement strand
TGTTGCGTGTAAATAAACCGTGCTCTTCATGAATCAAAAGGCTTCTGTTGAATGCAACCGGACCTATAGCCACAGCCGTAATTGGAACCTATTAAGAGACAAATTCAGTTGCCCCTAGCCCCTCTAATATCTGAGGACCGGCTGGAAAGCAAGGGGATTTGTCTCTTACCAAATTTGTCTCTCCCTTACCCCCACCTACCCCCTTCCCTTTCACGTGACACTTT
>NW_008617540.1:15047-24785 GCF_000691845.1 Merops nubicus | reverse complement strand
GAACTGTGGCTGTTTGAAATTAAACGTGATCTTTACTGTACCAGCTGGGGTCTGTAACGTATCTGATAAATGAAGCTCTTCCCGTCGCTTTCAGGTCATGCAAGGAAAAGGGCAAAGCTGGGGAGGGAGCTGGGCGGGGTTTCCCTTCGCTTTTCACAGTCGGGCGAGAGGAGTCTGGTTGATGTCTGCAGCAGATAAAGGAGAGAAGAGGATCGTCAAAAGACCCCAGAACCCTTTTATCTTTTTGCTGTTTTTCACTCTAATTTCATTTATCGTTGCTGTGTTGTCTATCTGCTTGTTTCCCCCCTTCAGAAGGGGTCGGGCGCACCAGGGCCCTGGCTGAGGTAGTAGTTTGTGCTGTTGGTCGGGTTGTGACATTGCCCGCTGTGGAGGTAACTGCGCAAGCTACTGCCTTGCTAGTGCTGGTGATGATCAGCTGCAGATGAAGACAATGACAATGGGAATCCCCTTTGTTTTCCCGGGATTGCGTGCTGCTGAGGTGGCAGCAATTCTTTCTCCTCGGACTTCTGCAGAAGGAGTCTAACCTTGGCCACTGAGATGAGTAGTGGGGTTTGACCCCGACAGTGGGATGCTGCTGCTTTCACAGAGCTGGATGAAAAAGCATTAGTTTCGCAGTGTTTGGAGGGCACCTGAATTTGGGCTGAAGAGCAAGTGTCTGCATTTCTTCTCATGTTAAGACCTTATTATTCACGTGGCACCCTTGAAGGAGGTGGATTTTCTTTTCTGTGAAGATGGACATCAATGATGAACTTGTATTTTTTGTGTTCTGAATATGCAAAATTTGTATGTCTGATATTAAGTGATTTTGTGTGAATGGTAAAAAAAAAATCCTGAATATTTATTTAACAAAAATGAATATATGTAATTACCACTTAAGTGGTGCATTGATAAGACGGTCTTTTTACATTATAGTTGACTAATTGTACTGCTTGGTGCTAACATTTTTTTTAGGTGAACTTCTGAGAGATTTTTCCTGTATATTTTGTCTTCTGAAAAGCAAACCCATGGATCTCCTACCATGAACTAATTAAAATTGCTGATATATTTGTAGTGATGGCTAAGTGTATCTCTTTGAATGAATTTTAGTGTGTTACTACAAGGGCTTAAACTTGTAATGTATTAAAACGTTGACGATAAGTGCACATAACTGTCTCTTATGGTTTTTTTTAAATGAGAATTAATTTTTCAGTCTTTATAAGAACTAACTGTGAGCAGGTTGTGGTTAACATTTTGAATTCATAGTGGAAGTTGAAGTTCTGGCTAAAAACTTGAAAATAAGTTGGTGCCTTAGTACTACTTCAAATTCACAGTTCTAATGTATTTATAATATTGGGAAGAGTTGGACAAACTTGGAGATATTTAACTTTGTCTCTTGTTTTAAATTGTTTGCACTCATGTGTTCACAAGACATGCAAAGGTTGCCCTCGCACCTCTGCTGAATGTAAAGTGCCTTGCAGGACACAGAGAACATCACATTTGCTGACAAGTGTAATCTGATGATACTTTATTTCTACCCTGGACAATGCATTATTCTGATAATTCAAGCTCTGTTGTAGACTAAGTTTTGTAAAAACTAGGTATTCTTATGCTCGCTAATAAACAAACAGGTTAAGTGTTCTTACTAGTTGGTTTTCTTTGAAGTAAAATAGCAATAATATTTGGTGACTCTCCACAAATATAAAACATACCCTGGTTGGGTTTTTTTTCCCCCCCACGGGGAAAAAAAAAATGAAAGGGACAAACAGGATACTATAGCTGCCTGCTTTTCACATCCCCACAAACAGCACGTCTCAAACAGAGCCCCTTGAGGTCTGATCTGGAAGGCAGAGTGATATTTTCACCATCTACCTTTAGGCATCTAATTTAGCTGGCTAATCCACTGGTCCCTCTCTTCAGTGGGGAAGGCAGAGGTGGGTCCCTGATGTAAATCTTGCTTTCCAGTGCCTGAGCATTATTTGATCCAAATTAGCCTTTTGAGGAGCTTGTCTGTTGATTGTAAGGGAGGTGAAGGAGCTTCAGCTAAGCTAAGTGCCTGTAGGTGGGTGGTGTGAAATTGTCCTCCCTGTTGTTTTCACTTATACTCATGCAACTTGGATGAAACTAGAACTTGCTCCCTTTGTAGCTTTTTTGGGTTTGAAGGAGAGAATTGGTGGGAAAAAATAAGTTCAAGTATGCTACCATTAAGCACTTAGTTTATTTCTCATGTAAAATACTTCTCTTAAATGTCACTTGCCACCTGAGCAATCATTTCTTTGTGCTCTGGGTATTAACTTCAGGAGAATGTGAAGAACCTGTACTTAATATAAGATAGCGCTACTGAAATAACGCGGGGGGGGGGGGGTCTACTGTTGAGGTGTGTAATGCATGAGGTGACTTGTCCTCATAGGTCTCTGTATTGCTTTGTAGGTTTTAGGTGCCTACACAGAATTATTTCCTTGAGGAGTTGCACTCAAGGTGCTTAGCTTCCTATTAGAGATATCCATACGCTTCTGAGTTCAGAACATTTCTTAGTCTAG
Source organism: Merops nubicus (assembly GCF_000691845.1). Taxonomy (NCBI): domain Eukaryota; kingdom Metazoa; phylum Chordata; class Aves; order Coraciiformes; family Meropidae; genus Merops; species Merops nubicus. The sequence goes on along the minus strand of NW_008617540.1, from coordinate 22,248 downwards.
TGTTCAAAGTATAGAAATCAGTCCAGACAAGTTCCATCCTTAGCATGGTCCTAGTCTCAGTCCTTACTGCTTAACTGTCCAATTTAGCTTACCTACATGAAGAAGGCTGTGACATCATGCTTCAAGTCAAATAGATTAATTCTTCAGTAGAATGGAGAGCCTTGCCCTAGTGATGTTGTAACAGTCAAAGCTGGTATTTCTGAAAATACTGTGGAAAACTAAAATGGAAGGAGTAGCTCCTGTCTTGCAAATGCAGCCATCCTTTGTTGTGATTTGATGAATTAGTTTGGAAAGAAAAATTGCATCCTGTCAATTAAAAAGCTGTACCGCTGGCACGTTATTTTCTATGGCATTGTCTCTTGCTGAAATTTTTTCCCCTTTATTCTTCAGAGGTTTCACTCAGTCAAACTTCTTGTGTGAATTTGTTGTAGAAGCATTAAAATAGGCACATGGCTGAGCTGATGGAATTTCTGTGCAAAGTTATTTAGTTTTTAGTATCCCTATTGTGTATTGTTTGCTGTGATGGGTGAGAAAGTACTGCAAGAAATGTTCCTCCATAGCTTTTCTGAGCACTTCTTTTGACTCCTGGAATAATAAAAATGCATTGAGATTCACAGCATAGTCGATTAAGCTTTAGATGCTCTTATTCCCTGGTTTGATGTCTTTTTGCGCTATTGTCTTACCTATTCTGTGAAGAGCAGTCACCAGCTGCTCACCCCTCCAGCTACTGTCTGTCAATGCTGCTTCTAAAGATACTGGCATGCATCAACCTAAAATCTTGGATTCAAGATCGTTGCTTCCCTGCAGGGTGCAGTTGCCCTCTCTGTCACCAAGGAGAGTGCTGTGGTCCCATGCTAGCAAAACCGATATTTGAGAACTTGCCTTCACTGGGGGCTCGCTTGGTTCTTCTTCTTTAATAGATCCTGGGCCATCCATGTAACGAGTGAGACCTCCTGGTTACACTGGAAAGCAGCTTAAGAGAGTAGGAGGAAATGCCAGTTTTTAGAGAATTAAGTCTATAAATACATAAGCACTTACTGAAAATACATCAATGCAGCTAACAAGTTACATGTGCAGCTTTTCATTGGGCACATTCTTTTTTCTTTAACAATAACTACTACGTTAACATAAGGAAACACACTCATAATTATAAATTAAAGTGGACTGCATTTTCCATATTTAGATAGCTCACCTGCACCTTCCACTGTCCTGTGCTTAAGTGTTACTCCATAAAATCATAGAAATTGGTTCTAGAATGTTGCTTCTAGAAGAGGTTTTATATATAATATACATTTCATGGTGCATGTGTCTATAGAGATTCTGTAGCAGAAATAAAAGATTCATTCAAAACAAAAGTGTGAAGATTTGGGAAACTGTCTTAGATATTAGAAGACTAATATTCAAGGCATTCTAAGTAACTAGGATCTGGATATCTATTTGGATCATATTTTAGAAATATTTTTAAGAAAATACCCAATGTTTTTAGTTGAGTAAGTTGAGTTTTTAGCTGAGAGTCTTTTAGCCTCAGCTGCATTAATGTACAGGCTTTGGGAATTTCTGTCAAAAAAGAATGCGTGGCCTGCCACTGAAGGTGTTAAAGGTGGGGAAAGACTGGAGACAAGAGAAAAAGTGACCTTTGCTGGAACTTAGTGAAATAGCTGAAGTGAACGGCTCGTGTTTGGTGGGAAAGGGCTGGAATATGCCCAAGGACGTGGAAGGTGCTTCATCATGGTGAACGCTGCTGTGTTTGGTTTGGGAAGCAAGTCTAAAGAGTGGAAGTGAACTTCTGTTTCTTCTCCCTGGCTAAGACTACCTACAGAAAGGGCTCTCTTACTGAGCCTTCCAGGTTCCCTTCCCAAGTTTGCTCACTGCTGCTGTCTTTGCCTTTTCTGTGTACTTGAAAGTTCTCATTCTTGCCCTATTGGTTTGTGTTCCCTGCTTGTCTCTGCAACCCAGACAGAACTGCCTGTTTCTTCACGGTTAATGATGTTTGAAGGTTGCTTGCCTGGTTTAGGCTTCTGGTGAAGTTTGTGCTGGCTGCAACAAAGAGCTGTCTTGGTGCATCAGATAAACTATATCCAGAACTTAGTGATGCCAGTGGGTCAGTACACAAATGGAGAAATATCCAGTCTTGCACCTTCTTTCATAAGTGCTGAAAGTACCTTGTTCTAGGCTAGCTGAGAAAGTAGCATCTATGGTGTCTGGTTGCCAGATCTTTTTCTGGTCCCTCATCACCTTATTCCTTCTTTCCACCCTTTCCACAATAACTTTTGAAGGCAAGAATGGTCTTAGGCCACTTGAAAGAAGGTTGAAGTTGTAAAAGAAAATTGTGTTCTTCTGACTTTTCATGGAAGTCAGAAGGTTTAAACATACCACTGCTAAAGTAGTCTGACGTTTCCCAATTCCCCCTTACACCCGAAGGGAACTCAGAGTATGGCCCATCCCATTCTGAAGGGTGCTTTTTCTGCTCTCCATTTCATCCTTTTGCAAGGAGCAAGGTGTTTGCCTGGCGTGTGTATTAAGCCTTGTCCAACAAAAATGAGACAAAGGAATTAGTATGAAAATGCTGGCATTGCATGAGGCAAGATCATACTTATCCCACCTTCTGGGTGGATGTTTGTGTGTGCTGGAAGGGAAGGGAGGATAGTTCTGCTGTTGGTTAATTTTTGAAGTACCACAACAGGAGGGACTGTTGAAATGATAGCCCAGTGGCCTAGCATTACCTCTGGCCCCTGTTCCTGGAGGAATGTTGCTTGGATGCCAAGACTTTTGACTGGAGAGGGAAGGGCATCCATCATATGCCACCTGCAAAGAAAAATAGTAGGTGGTGGAAGCAAAGTGGTGACGTATCCAGCTGCTTTGAAAACTACGTTTTTATCTGATTTCTGGTTAATCTGGTAAAAATCAATGTCTTTTGTGTATATGGCTTTTGCTGACACCCTGATTCAGGTTGAAGCTTAGTTTTCTGTTTAAAATGGTTCTTGTTCACTTCCAGAGTTTCTACACGATGCTTATAAAGGGGAAGTTGATCCAGCTGAGAAGCTTCCAGAAGGAAGCTTCTGAAAGGTTAAAATAAATATAAAAAACAGTACATTTTAATTATCATTAAAAGCTTTCATTATCATAGTGAATTACATTTCACTATTTGAAGTACAAAGTAGTGCCTTTTTTCTTAGATGGATATAAGTGAAAGCTGTATCACTCCTGTCCAGTAAAACGATACTTGAGATAATTGTGTTTCTGTAGAGTAGCATGGGATTCATCAGGCAGTGATGTGTGCAGCTGCTACAGATTTGTTCATCTTGTGCAGTGGCAAGTTTGCTGCCGAACAGAAATAACACAGAGGGGCCAAAAGTGAGCTGTAAACTTGAGACATTTGTGGTGTTACCTTGTCTCTGTGGTGTTATCGCTCCTGGTATTGGTGCATGGGATCTTCAGAACCTTCTGAAAAATGTATTGCTATGTCAATGACCTATGTAATAGGTACTAATTCAGGTAAGGGAGCCACCATCTGGGTCCATTTTTCCAGTCCCACTAGTGTCTGTTTCCTTGAATGATTTTTAAATGTGTTGTAGCTGAACCCTGAATTACATCAGGAGGAAGATGAAACCAAGGGCATAGATGTTTAGTGGTGTAGGTTCATTTTGTTCTCTCTATTCCTAAAAAGAACACACGTATTGGAAGCGGAGGGAGGTGCAGGGCCAAAGCACAGTCCTCTGTGAAACGCTGTGTCTGTGCAGGAGAGGCACAGGCTAAATGGTGCAGCCTGACTCCTGTTTGTGAAACCCTGTGCTTCTTCCTGCTGTGGTTTAACCCCAGCCAGCAACTAAGCACCAACAGCCACTCGCTCACTGCCCCTCTAGTTATCAAAATGTTCCCAGGTACACTAGTACAAGATGATAAGCAGTCCAGCATGCAGCAAAAGCAAAAAGCAGCCACTAACAAGCACTAGACTCTTACAGTAAGGCAAATGCCCCATGGCAAGCACAGGAGCCTGCCAATTAAAAACTAAACAGCAGTAACAGCTATAAATTTGATCTAGCACATTCCAATCAAATCTGTTGTCATCTTGAACCCTTTGAGCCCCAGGCTGGGTGCTGAAAAGGACTGTCAAGGTTTAACCCCAGCTGTCAACTAAGTCCCACCCAGCTGCTCACTCACTCCCCCATGGTGGGATGTGGGGGAGAATCGGAAGGGTAAAAGTGAAAAAACTCATGGATTGAGATAATTACAGTTTAATAAGTAAAGCCAAAGCTGCATGCACAACCAAAGCAAAATAAGGAATTCATTCTCTACTTCCCATTAGCAGGCAGATTATCTCCAGGAAAGCAGAGCTCCATCATTTGTAATGGTTGCTTGGGAAGACACACACCATGACTCTAAATGTCTTCCCCTTCCTTCTTCTTCCACCTTAATATGCTGAGCATGCTGTCATATGGTATGGTATATCCCTTTGTTCAGTTGGGGTCAGCTGTCCCAGCCATGTCCCCTCCCAACTTCTTGTTTGTTCCCAGCCTACTTGCTGGTGGTGTGGTGTGAGAAGTAGAAAAAGCTTTGACTGTGTAAGCGCTGCCCAGCAGTAACAAAAGCATCCCTGTGTTCTTAAGGCTTTCCAGCACGAATCCAAAGCACAGCCACATACTACCTGCTATGAAGAAGATTAACTCCGTCCCAGCCCAAGCCAGCACTCTGCCAGATTCACTGGTCATCTCTGTACTGCAAGTCACCAGCTTTAAAGTATGAAACCTATTCCTAAATTTCTTGGCAATGCAGGCTGCTGGAGTGAGGAAACTGTTCATCTGTTGGTACCTAAGGGCTACACCAGCATGTGTAATTTATACAAGGGTGGTTGTTACAGAAACGACAGCCCTTCAGCACGTCCTGCAAAGTTGTTTGATTCACTGCTGTATTGCATCCACATCTTGCTACTGGCACCTAGCAAGGTGAAGCAGCAAGGACTGCTTCAAGGCAGTGTCACACAGGATGGACGTCTACAATGATCTGTTTGGAGTCTGGCTCTTAAAATTTTCTGTCATTATAACTTTCAAAAGCTTTTCTGTCTGGAAAGCTGCCTGCACCTTCTTACAGGTCTAGGCCAAACTACAAGTTGTTCCTCATTGAGAAGAGGTTTTGGATTAGATGAACAAGGGGGAAATTGGTAGCAGATTCAGGACAACTATGAATAGGCCTGCTTTTCAGGACTGTTGTTGAAGAACTGTCACCTCTTGTTAAGAGGGAAGCTGGCCTCTGTGAAACCTTGCTGCGTCCAATTGTGGTCACTTGGTGGACAACTACTTTAGAATAGGTGAATCTGCTCTCTGAATCCATGTTACTGGGTGTTTTGTATCATGGTGGTGCAAAAACTTACCATATGAGATCTTCTCCAGAGTTCTCAGGCTAAGCAGAAAATAGCTTGTTTTCTCACCTCCACTGACTTGCCTGCCTTACCTCATGAGGGGCCAGTACCTACATACACAACGGGCCGTACTCAGTATGTGACGTGTGTTCTTCCTGAGGTGGTCTTCCCAAGGGGAGAGGCGTAAGCGTTGTGGGGATGCACACATCCACTGTCACTGCCCGTATCCATCTTGTGCTGCCCTGTGTCATGTAACCCTACCTGATGTACGCAGTGGTTGCAGTCAGATGCTGAGATTGGGCAGCCCGAAGATCTCATGACAGTAATGCTTTGGGCTAGGCCCATTGCTGGTGCCGTCAGTATCGTGGTGGCCTTTCATGCTGCGAAACCTGACTGCGGACTCAAGCAGTGCCTCTGTCAGCAAGGCCACGGCAGGTGGCTTCTGCGTAACCTCACGCAGCTTTGGCTAGTGTGCCTGGCTATAAGGCAGGCCTGAAATGCTACATTCAAATGTACAAGGTGAGAGCGGGCGCCACTGCGCACATCAAATGTTTATAGGTGTGCCACTCTGCCAGCTACGGTGCCATTATTTTCCAGGTCCCTCAAGTGTCTTCTGTCTCTTGTGACCTAGCTCAACTACTCCCAGCCTCATGAACATCTTTCTCCTTTCCAGCAGCTGAAGATTGCTTTCTAGTCATGTTAGTCCCTAGTGTCGTATATGGTCTGCCATGCATCCTGTACCCAGCTGCTGTCTTTCCTACTTCACTAGGTGGTTGTAGGCTAGAGTAGAAAAGAAAATAGGGAAGGGTGGCAGAGGAAACAAGTGCTTAAGTTTACCAATCCTTTTTTAATGATTGAAAAGTAAAGTCTAATAAGGCAACTAGGTGCAAGGCTTAAAGAAAGCAGATAAATAGTAGTGTGGCTAATCAACCCCCCCCAGAAATGATCAGTGCAAGGTGTAGTGGGAGCAGAGGTCCTTAAGTATTTATGCAATATGTTCTCCCCTCCCTTCCCCAGCCTGGTACTGCCTACAGCCCTGCAGTTGTAACAACATGATGGTGGAGTGCTTCAGATGTCACGTGGCTCCTGACAACCCCCAGCAGCCACCTCATGAGCTGCAGCTAGCTGAAGCTGATCTGGAGGCAGCATGTTCAGGTGCCATTATGATCTTCTGCTTCAGGAAGCCCTAATGCAGGTGGCTCAGCTGGTCGCAATGATCACGTGTAAGCCTGGCCAGATGGCTGTGGTCAGCTCATGCCAAGGCTGGACCTGGCACTTGCCCAGAAAATCCTTTATGGTAATTCTGAGGTTTTAGTGGTATCCTCCACAGCCTGCTATTGACTTATGTGGCAGGAGGGGTTGTGGGCAGCTGTGGAGCAGCAGGGCCCACCTTCAGAAGTATCAGCAGAGCCAGAGAGTGAACATCTGGAACTGAGCTGTGTACTGGGCTATTTCTCAGGACACATCTACTCTGGCACATGCATCCCAAGGACAAAATTTGCAGTTCTGTATATGGATGCCAGTATTGTTCAAATTGGTTATCAGTGCTCAAGAAGGCAAAATGCCATCCATAGTGATAGCTGCAGATGATACAGTGATTGATAGGAGAGTACACGTGGAGCATTTACTGTTACAAAGCGATCCAAAGCATTTCGTTAGTCACAGCCCAACATATTTAATGCTGTCAATCATGAAGTACCGTATCTACTATGGAAAAAGTAGGCTACATCCACAGGATGTGTTGTATAGAGACCTAAAAGTAGTGTGAGGTAACAGATGGCAACTCTCGGCCTGTTACATAAAATTATTTGTAAACGTCAGGAAAAAAATAAAAATAGAATTAAT